>NW_028270154.1:89889438-90189438 GCF_037043375.1 Chiloscyllium plagiosum
TGTGCAACTCCAAGACCACAGAAGAAGCTTAACATATTCAAGACAGAGTAGCCCATTTCACCATAATTTTTAACATTCATACTGTCCATCATCAGTGCACAGCAACAGCACAGCATGCCATCTACAAGATGCACAATGGTAACTCACTCCACGTTGTTTTAACAGCCCCTTCTAAACCCGTGACCTCAGCCATTTCAGGAAACAAGGATAGCAGGTACATGGTAACACCTGCACATTTCCCTCCATGTCACTTGCAACTATTTGCTGTTACTTCACTGTCACTGGGTCAAAATCCCAGAACTCTCTTAACAGCAGTTGTGTGGGGTGACCTACACTGGTTTAAAAAGGTATCTACTATCACCTTCTCAGGACAATTAGAAATGGGCTCTAAATGCTGGGCTTGCCAACAAATATTTCATGAACAATTTTTTTTAAAAAATTGCTTTGATACAGGGAAACCAAACTAATTGGCAATATTGCTGGGAAATAGGTAAAGATCGGTGGCTCTGAGAATTTTGTACTGAAGCTGCTAAAGCAGGAAATGTGGGATAGGAGGACTATTCGACTATAGTGTACTGCTCCTGAAGTGCACTTATATCAGAGAATCATAGAATCCATGCAGTGTGGAAGCAGGTCATTCAGCCCATCGCGTTCACACAAACTCTCTAAAGAGCATCCCACCCAGATCCACACCCTCACCCTCCCATACCCTATCCCCCTTAATCCTGCATTTCCCATGGCTAATCCACCTAGCCTCTATATCCCTGGATGAAAGTGGGTACTGCAGATGCTGGTGAAGGGCTTTTGCCTGTAACATTGATTTTCCTGCTCCTCGGATGCTGCCTGACCTGCTGTGCTTTTCCAGCACAGCTCTAATCTTGACTCTACATCCCTGGTCACTAGCAGCAAGTTAACATGGCCAATCCAACTCATCTATAGCCACTGCACTTGTCTAGCAATAAATAGCAACTACCACCAAGTGTGGACCCTTACAAGTAGAAACACCAGTAACACCCTTGGCTTGGATCTGTCACATGATTTGGTTTCCTGGACTTGGCTTAGTGGAATGTAGCTTTACCAGGGCAGTGTACATTCTCCTGATTAAATAGCACAGTGTTTAATACCCGGATTTGGAAAGTGTTAAACAAGAACTGGAGTTGTGTCTGCTAGGCACCTACTGACCAAAGGAAACCAGTTTACAATGTGGAGACAGGCAAGCAAGAAAGTGCCTCGATTCAAAAAAGACTCAGTACCAAGGTTATGTGTCTGACATAAACATTACCAATAATTTTAACTGATTAACACCGTCAGAAACAACATATTGACAGCAGAAGTGACAAACTGAAAAAAACAGTCCATCGAACATCCTCTAACTAAACATGAAACATAAAATGTTTATTCCATATACAAGGGATATTAATTATGTGACCGTGTGATTTCTTCTGATAGGTAGACTATAGGTAATTTCCTGATTATTTTCCCTGCGAGAGAGAGCAAGTTTGCGGTCCAGGGGGTCAGTTTCTGAGGCAGTCTCTGGAAGTGAAGATAGACAGCACAGTGAATGTGTTACAGTCCATGTGGGTCCTGACCGCTGACCGCTGGTAAATTCTCCCAGTCCCAGGCAGCCGATTGATTATCGGCTGCGCATTAATCATCCAGAGGGCGGTCTCAGTGTTCCACCAGATCTAAACCAGATCGAATTGATTCTTGTGATCAATCGTGGTTTTCCGGAACCAATGACGGATTAGTAAATGTACATCTTGCCGATTGCCTGTTTGTTGCTGGTACAGTTTGAGATGGTACCATTCTGGGATTTATTCCAGATACAGCAGTTGTGTTGTCAGTGATGTAGTTAATTTCTTTCACACTTCCGTCCTCTCTGTTTCTGTTCTAAATCCCATATTATTTGCATTCCGCCTGTCTCTGTATTTTGTTATTTTCTGTTCTCCCATCTGTACCGTTTTTCCTTTTGATTACTTTTTTGATGTCGTCCCATTATATTTCACGTTTAATTTCACACTTTATTTCTCACCTTCCCTCTTTCTCGCTGTCTTAATTTTTCAGCCATTTGTTTCGGGTTCTCTCGGCTCTTTCTTTTCTTACCCTTGCTTTGTGCATTTGCTTTTTTTGCGAATGTTCTGTGCGCATGTTGGGTTTTCTTCAACAACTGGCTTCCTCAGCCGTTTTACCTCTCTCTCCTCCCGTCAGACTCTCCTACAGGGACATGACAATCCATCCTGTTTTGGGGGAAAGGCCCTTGACCTGAAATGTTAATGCTGTTTCTCTCTCCACAGATACTCCCAGACCTGGTGAGTTTCTCCAGCATTATCCGCCCTCCCCTGCTATCTAACAGGTCTTTCTTTTCAGGAGAAAGTGAGGACTGCAGATGCTGGAGATCACAGTCAAAAAGTGTAGTGCAGACCTCCCCCTCACTGAGGACGAACGATCAGTCCTCAGCCAAGGCCTCACCTTCATCCCCCTCCGTCCACGCATCAATGAATTTAATACACGCCGTGACATCGAACAATTCTTCTGTCGCCTCCGCCTCCGAGCTTACTTTCACAATCAGGACTCCCGCCCACCTTCCGAGGACCCCTTCGCCCACCTCCAACACACTGCATCCACCTGGACACTCCGCGCTGGCCTATTACCTGCCCTCAACCTCTTCATTTCCAACTGCCGCCGGGACATTAACCACCTCAACCTGTCTACCCCCCTCCCCCACTCCAACCTCTCACCCTCACAACACGCAGCCCTCCAATCCTTCTGCTCCAATCCCGACCTCACCATCAAGCCAGTGGATAAAGGAGGCGCAGTGGTAGTCTGGCGCACTGACCTCTACACCACTGAAGCCAAACGCCAACTCGAGGACACCTCTTCCTACTGCCCCCTCGACCATGAGCCCACCCCCCCATCACCAAACCATCATCTCCCAGACTATACAGAACCTCATCACCTCAGGAGATCTCCCACCCACAGCTTCCAACCTCTAGTTCGGGAACCCCGCACTGCCCGGTTCTACCTCCTTCCCAAGATCCACAAGCCTGACCACCCTGGCCGACCCATTGTCTCAGCATGCTCCTGCCCCACTGAACTCATCTCTACCTACCTTGACACTGTCCTATCCCCCCTAGTCCAGGAACTCCCCACATACGTTCGAGACACCACCCATGCCCTCCACCTCCTCCAAGACTTCCATTTCCCTGGCCCCCAACGCCTCATCTTCACCATGGACATCCAATCCCTCTACACCTCCATCCGCCATGACCAGGACCTCCAAGCCCTCCGTTTTTTCCTCTCCCGACATCCCCAACAGTACCCTTCCACCAACACACTCATTTGTTTGGCCGAACTGGTCCTCACCCTCAACAATTTCTCCTTCGAATCCTCCCACTTCCTCCAGACCAAAGGGGTAGCCATGGGCACCCGTATGGGCCCCAGCTATGCCTGTCTCTTTGTTGGCTACGTAGAGCAGTTGATCTTCCGTAATTACATCGGCACCACTCCCCACCTCTTCCTCCGCTACATTGATGACTGCATTGGTGCCACTTCGTGCTCCCGTGAGGAGGTTGAGCAATTCATCAACTTCACCAACACATTCCACCCTGACCTTAAATTTACCTGGACCATCTCTGACACCTCCATCCCCTTCCTGGATCTCTCCATCTCCATTAATGACGACCGACTTGGCACTGACATTTTTTACAAACCCACCGACTCCCACAGCTACCTGGATTACACCTCTTCCCACCCTACCTCCTGCAAAAATGCCATCCCGTATTCCTAATTCCTCCTCCTCCGCCATATCTGCTTCCAGGAGGACCAGTTCCACCACAGAACACACCAGATAGCCTCCTTCTTTACAGACCGCAAATTCTCTTCCCACATGGTTAAAGATGTTCTCCAATGCATCTTGTCCACATCCCGCACCTCTGCCCTCAAACCCCACCCCTCCAACTGTAACAAGGACAGAACGCCCCTGGTGCTCACCTTCCACCCTACCAACCTTTGCATAAACCAAATCATCCGCCAACATTTCCGCCACCTCCAAACGGACCCCACCACCAGGGATATATTTCCCTCCCCACCCCTTTCCACCTTCCGCAAAGACCGTTCCCTCCGTGACTACCTGGTCAGGTCCACGCCCCCCTACAACCCACCCTCCCATCCTGGCACCTTCCCCTGCCACCGCAGGAACTGTAAAACCTGTGCCCACACCTCCTCCCTCACCTCTATCCAAGGCCCAAAAGGAGTCTTCCACATCCATCAAAGTTGTACCTGCACATCCACCAATATCATTTATTGTATCCGTTGCTCCCGATGTGGTCTCCTCTACATTGGGGAGACTGGGCGCCTCCTAGCAGAGCGCTTTAGGGAACATCTCCAGGACACCCGCACCAATCAACCACACCACCCTGTGGCCCAACATTTCAACTCCCCCTCCCACTCTGCCGGGGACATGGAAGTCCTGGGCCTCCTTCACCACCAGACGCCTGGAGGAAGAACGCCTCATCTTCCGCCTCGGAACACTTCAACCCCAGGGCATCAATGTGGACCTCAACAGTTCCCTCATTTCCCCTTCCCCCACCTCACCCTAGTTCCAAACTTCCAGCTCAGCACTGTCCCCATGACTTGTCCTACCTGTCTATCTTCTTTTCCACCTATCCACTCCACCCTCCTCCCCGACCTATCACCTTCATCCCCTCCCCCACTTACCTATTGTACTCTATGCTACTTTCTCCCCACCCCCACCCTCCTCTAGCTTATCTCTCCACCCTTCAGGCTCTCTGCCTTTATTCCTGATGAAGGCCCGAAACGTCGATTTTACTGCTCCTCGGATGCTGCCTGAACTGCTGTGCTCTTCCAGCACCACTAATCCAGAAACTGGAAAAGCACAGATAGTCAGGCAGCATCCGAGGAGCAGGAAAGTCAATGTGGTCTTTCTTTCAAGTAACCATATTGAATGGGAAAGCCGGCCAAATGTTCCTGTCTAAGTCAGTTTTATCAGAAACACTTTTACAGAATTGAAGGCCATTCAGACCATCATATCTGTACTAGCTGTCAGAGGGACCAAGTCAGACAGAAAATACAGAAACTTGAACATACTCACCGACAGGTTCAGGAACAGCTTCTTCCCTGCTGTCATTAGACTGATGAATGGACTCTCCAACTTCAAACAATGCTGATCGGCTAATGTTGATCTCCCACGAGGAGGTTGAACAGTTCATCAGCTTCACAAATACCTTCCAACCTGACCTCAAATTCATTTGGACCATCTCTGACACCTCCCTCCCCTTTCTGGACCTCTCCATCTCCATCTCTGGTGACCAATTAAACACAGGCATTTACTACAAACCCACCCACTCCCACAGCTACCTGGTCTACACCTCCCTCCATCCTGCCTCCTTTAAAAATGCTATCCCTTATTCCCAATTCTGCATCTGCTCCCGGGAGGATCAATTCCACCATAGAATATCCCAGATATTCACCTTCTTCAAAGACCGCAATTTTCCCTCCCACGTGGTCAACAATATCCTCCAGTGCATCTCCTCCACTTCCTGCTCTTCTGCCCTTGAACCCCACCCCTCCAATTGCAACAAGGACAGAACCCCCTGCCCTGGTCCTCACCTTCCACCCCACCAACCTCTAGATACATCAGACCATCCTCTGCCATTTCCGCCAACTACAAACAGACCCCATCACCAGGGATATAATTCCCTCCCTATCCCTATCTGTATTCCGGAAAGATCATTCCCTCATAACTCCCTTGTCAGATCCACACCCCCAACCAGCCCAAGACCCCTCCCGGCACCTTCCCCTGCCTCTGCAGGAATTGCAAAACCTGCCCCCACACTTCCCCCCTGACCTCCATCCAAGGCCCCAAAGGACCTTTCCACATCTGACAGAAATTTGCCTGTACTTCCACGTACATTATCTACTGTATCCGTTGCACCCAGTGTGGTCTCCTCTACATTGGGGAGACAGGACGACAACTTGCGAATCATTTCAGAGAACATCTCTGAGATATCCGCACCAACCAACCCCACTGCCACGTGGCTGAACACTTCAACTCCCCCTCCCACTCCACCAAGGGTATGCAGATCCTGGGCCTCCTCCATCACCAGAGAATAGGAGTTGGGACTAAATACTGGGGTTGTACAGGATGTTGGTGAGGCCTCTTCTGGATTACTCTGTCCAGTTCTGGCTGCCCAGTTACAGGAAGGATATTATTAAACTAGAAAGGGTTCAGAAGAGATTTACCAGTATGTTTGAGTTATAAGGAGAGGATGGATAGACTGAAACTTTTTTCACTGGACTTTAGGAGGTTGAGGAGTGCCCTTATAGAGATTTATAAAATCATGAGGGGTATATATAAGATGAATGACAAGTGTCTTCCCCCTTGGAGGGTGGGGTTTAAAACTAGGCGGCATATTTTTAAGCTGAGAGGCGAAAGATTTAAAAAGTACATGATGGGTAACCTTTTTACACAGACAGTGTTTGGAATGAACTTCCAGAGTAAGTAGTGGATGCAGGTGTAGTTACAACTTTTAAAAGTTATTTGGATAAGCATCTAAATAGGAAAGATTTGGAAGGATATGGGCCAAACACAGGTAGGTGGGATTAGTTTAGCCTGGGAACATGGTCAGCATGGACTGGTTGGACCAAAGAGTCTGTTTCCGTGCTGTATGAATCTATGACTCATGTTGTAACTGTACCTGCATCTATTACTTCCTCTGGCATTTCATTCCACACATGCACCGCCATCTGTGTTCACAAAGCTGCCCCTCAGGTCCTTCCCAAGTCTTTCTCCTCTCACCTTAAACCGTGCCCTCTAGGTTTGAACTCCCCTACCCTGGAGAACACAGCTTTGCTATTCACCCTATCCATGCTCCTCATGAATATAAACCTCTATAAGGTCACCCCTCAGCCTCTGACACTCCACTGAAAAGAAGCCCCAGCCTACCAATCCTCTGCTTATAACTCAAAGCCTCCAATCCCGGGAGCAACTTTGTATATAATGTATTTTGGAAGCGTCATTGCTGTAATTTGAAAAAAAAAACAGGCAACCGCTTGCTCACAACATATAGAAAGTAATGTGCTAGTACCAGGTAAGCTATTTTTGTGACTGTGGGATGAAATACAGGATACTGGTGAAAACTGCCCAGCTTCTCTTCCTGCTATCGCTGTGGCATCGGTCCGATCTGGTAATAAGGGGCCCTGCTTCTAGTCCCATTGGAAAGGCAGCACCCCTGCCACTGCAGCGCCCCCTCAGCTCTGCACTGGCTGGTCAGCGGGGAATCTTGCGTTCAGGCCTGGGCGGGTCATTGACCGAGCTTGGTTGAGAATGTCTGGTTTAGCCATTGGAAGAGCAAGAACCCATGACACTTTGGACGCTGCTTTGTGTTCCAGTGACTGACCACATTCCAGTTTGGATTCCACTCAGGAGTCCGTCCTTTTGGCTAAAACTCAACTTCTCGCCTGGAGAGAATTCTCCGGTACTTCCAAAGTTTTTTTGTGCGTGAGGTGTGTCTGAGGGAATCGTCAGCCTGCTGTGTTACAATTCACCAGGGGGATGTGTTGCAGCCGGGGAGGGCACGGTCTAGCGGTATAGTCGCCCCAGGTAACGGTTCTGGGGACTTGGGTTCGAATCTTGACAGGGTAGGTGGGGGCATTTGAATTCAATAAATGTCTGAGATTAAGGATTTATTGAAGACCATGTTGGGGGCAAAACCTATCTGTTCACTCATGCCCTTTAGGGAGGGAAACAGCTATGCTTCCCTGGTCTGGCCTCCATGTGACTCCAGACCCACAGCGATGTGGTTGATTCTGAACCTGCCTCTGGGTAATTAGCTAGCGAGGCCCTCATCCCGTGAATGCTTTTTTTTAAAGAAACCCGGTGTTGGCTTGACGGTAGAATGAACAGCCGGAACGATGTCAATCCGATTCAGATTGAGGAAGCTGTGGTCTCAGGCTACCGATATTCAACTGAACCCACTTTGCAGCAATCCCAACGCTGTAGGCGCTCTCCCGCCACTCCCACAAACTCCGAATGACTTTACCCGGTCAACGGGACCAATTGCATTGGTACCCATAGGGCTGAAATAGTCTCTGTACACAGTGAACCCACACGCTGGTGTTCAGAGGATTAACAACAGAGAATCTGGCGAGGCGAAAGTGAGGACTGCAGATGATGGAGATTAGAGTCAAGGTTAGTGTGGTGCTGGAAAAGCACAGCACAACATCCCAGGAGCAGGAAAATCAACGTTTCAGCAATGATGAAGGGCTTTTGCCCGAAACGTCGATTCTTCTGCTCCTCGGATGCTGCCTGACCTGCTGTGTTTTTCCAGCACCACTCTAATCTTGACTCAACTTGGCAGGGGGGCATCAAATCCAGTTACACAAACCTTTATAACTATTAGCATTGACTGCATTAACTTTCAGTAATGAGGAAACTGATAGCGTGCGATAAGCAAATCTTGGACCAGTCCTATCTTCGGAGAAGACTCTCAAATCTAGGCATTTTGCCCCTTTACGCTAATCTTACATGATAGCAGGAAAAAAAATCGATTTTACCTATGACTTCATCAGCCCTTTCACAATCGTTTCAGAACTCTGTCTCCACCATTTGCTCTATGGAAGATCCTGATTATTGTATCCTGTCGCCAAACTTATAGTATCACCAATAATCAGAGCTCTCGTGATTAGAAACACGTAATTAAAACTAATCAGAACTCAATGCAACAACTGCATTTTTAAAAGTACTGTCCTTTAAAGTTTAGTACAACATTTAAAAGGCATCTGGATGGGTATATGAATAGAAAGGGTTTAGAGGGATATGGGCCGGGTGCTGGCAGGTGGGATTGGATTAGTTTAGGATATCTGGTCAACATGGACGATTGGGCTGAAGGGTCTGTTTTCGTGCTGTACATCTTTATGACTCTAAGTCTGGCGTGTCCTTTTGTTTAAAACTAAAGCGTTTCGGTTTGTGTAATCTCAGATCTAAAGAAAATTTTAGATGTTCATGTCTTTCAAGCCGGTGAATAAGAAATTGGACAGCGAACACTGGAGAATCGAATTTGGTTACCAACTGGAGCTGGTGCTGTGCGAGCGAGGTGGGGGTTAGACCATGAATCGGGTGTATTTGTGAGGAATTCGATTATACCAACTCGATAGGAAATAAGTCTATGATGAAACACTAGCTGTGACATGCTTTTATTTTGATTCTAGCAGTTATTTTAACCAACACCTTTCACATGACGGTAAAAATTCGCAAGTTGTGCCAACAACAATATTTATAACAATGTAATTAGATTGAAAGGGTGTTGCTTGAATTCATATAGTGCCTTCTGACCTCTGAACTCTTCAAAGGGTACGATAAACAACCAATTACCTTCAATTACCAACTAACAATTTGTACGCAGCAAGCAGGTAATTCGATTTTTGTGAATGCCAGTTCATTAATAAATATAAATATTTGTACCTTGAATGATTCTAGAATTAATTTTCTGAAGTGTGATTTTTGTTTATTAATTTGCTGACACAGAGTTGCAAAGAAAGCTTCTAATGAAGCAAGTCTGTGTCAAGACAGATTAATTCTTAGACTGTGAGCCGACTTGAAGTGAAGCCGAACTGAACACGTTACCACATAATCCAGTTGCTATACCCAAACCTAAAGCGAAATAGTGACTTGCACATTTCACATTGTCGGTAGCCTGAATTAGTAATATTTTTTCAGGCTGCCAAGGATGGAATGCTCTGGCCGAGTGTTAGCAGTGAGAAGTACACCAGTGCACGGCAGATAGTGCAGGAACGGGCAGACTTTCTCCTGTGATCTCCTCTCAGAATCTAACAGCTCGTTGAATCCCTAATTAGTTGCCGTTCGCCCAGAGACTGTTCATTCGTTCTACATTGAAGAGTCGGGTTTTTTTGTTTCTGTGTGTAACCACTGCCCGCTGTTTAGAAAGTACTGGATATTCACTCTGTCCTGTCCGCCCCGCGTTAAAGCCCGCATTCTGATGGCCAGGTACCATTGATGAATCTCGCTTTCCTGTTCCCTTCGACGGACGCCGCAAAATGTTCAATGTAACTTCACCGCCTCCATTATTAATTTGCATTTTTGTCAATCTATATATTTTTAGAGACGGCTCTCTGATAATAGAATAACAGATAACCGACTAAACTGAAACAACACACGGATAGGTCGGGTGGCGATGTGTCACAGATATTATTGCATCCACATTAATAGCCTGAACTCTGGGTCTCAGTGAAATGTGGATCAGTTAAAGATTTAACACTGTAACCACCGGATATTGAACATTACAGGTGAACACACATCACAATCGGTTTCCAATCGAGGTCTGACTGATTTGCTCTTTATGCGGGGATTTTCAGATGGGATTTGAGTTAGACAGACAGCAGTCTGCTTTTCTACAAATTCAGACGCGAAATATTGCTTTACCTTTCCCATTTTATTCCTCCGTGCAGTGAACTTGGCTATGTATTCACATACCAATATCTACAACTGAAATCGACTGATTCTTATATTACTTTGCTGATCAAACAGAAGGCGGTTCGAATCCCAGAGAGAGAGAGAGAGAGAGAGACATCAGGATCAGAGTCGTAGGGTGTGTAAGGTGAACGAAAATGGATTCGCTGTTAAACAAAAAGAAAGACAAGCCCCTGAGGAAACGTTTCGCTCAGGAAAATACTTGCAGCTCTGTTTGATTGATTAGGAAGTGTAGTCAGTTGCAGTAACATTGTAACGCTAAGTATTAATCTGTGGAGAGCCAATGACATTTACCTGTAGTAACATTGTACTAAGAAAAGAAATGCAGTTACCTGTCCAAATATTTGTGGAGAAAGTGCAGCAGCATTCCATTGAGAAAAGAAACCAATTCTAAGAATATATCCAGTAAATAAATGTTCTGTCCTGTTTCTATTCACACATTGTACTTTTATGTGAGAATCTGTAATATTAGATACCTCCTGACCTCTTCTTTGTTATTTCACATCTATATTCTCCATTAGCGTTAACTCCCCACCCCTCACTCTTGTGAAAATATCAGGAAAGAAATATGGTTTTATCCCGTGAGGTGAGCGGGCAGGAATCTAACGATGTCTCCGATACTCTTTCGTTTTCTGTACAAACATGAACAAATCTAGTCCCGACCAGGAATATTGCAGGGGCAAACAGCGGAAGTTAGTTAGAAATTGCAGGCGGTTGTAGGGGGCCGACGTTCCCAGGCAGTGAGTGCGGTCTCACATTCCAGCATCAAAGGAGTTTGTTCATTATCACGAGAGCCGATTAAAATCATTAATAGACCATTAATAAGTCAGTCAAATTGTACAGAAAAATTAAGAAAGGCCTTTCTGAATAGACAGGCAGTGAAACCCGCATGTTGAACTAATCGTGCAGTTTAACGCTGGGGGAATTTATATCTACAATTCTTATAAGTGGAGAAAGAATTCTTTATTTTCGTCATCTTTGAATTTTTTTTGGATCCTGGTAACTGAAAAGTGCAGCACACCTGTCTTTCTCCAGTAGGAGGAGGCAAAGGGTTAATTTTGTGTCTGTTTCTGTGAGTACAATGGCCCGGGGAGTTGTTGGGGTGAGCGCCACTGTTTCTCCAAGACTTTGTTGTTGCTGTTGTTGGGTTTACCTGTTTCTTACATCCGCGGGTGCTTATAGTGTCCTATTTTGGCCCCTTCCCACCTCGGTCCCGAAACCAACTTTTGTCTGAGTGAGATTCTGCAGCATCGCCTTCATAAGGCCAGCTCTGGTGTCACAGTCCCGGGGAAGGTAGCGAATGCAGGTGGGATAGGGAATGCGAGGGATCGGACACCAGAGTACGGGTAAACTCACCCACTATAAGGATAGTCATGATATGGAGATGCCGGTGTTGGACTGGGGTGTATAAAGTTAAGGAGCGCTCCGAAAGCTAGTGCTTCCAATTAAACCTGTTGGACGATAACCTGGTGTTGTGTGATTTTTAACTATATGGATGGGCAGCCAGAAAGATAGAGAGCTAGATTAGCAGGTCCACATACATAGGAACACAACCGATCGATTAATCGACATAGAGAGAGGCCGATATAGGTAGATAACGAAAGGGATGTATGCATGTTGTGTATTATATAAACAGGAGTTGGCAGAGTTTAATCGAGAAAAATTAGACAGATCAATAAATATGGCAAGACGGCAAATCTCTTTCCAGGTTGCTGTAAAGATGTTGTCCTGTGCAGACAGTTTCTCACGTCGACAAGAATGTTGAACTTATTTCAAAAGATGGAGGTTTTTAATCCTCAGAGTGCTGCAGCCTGTCATAAGCTGCAGAATGTGATGGTTCCATCAGGGCTTTTCTCCTCAATGATTACAGCCAGTTGTTGTTGTTGTTGGTTTGTATGTGTGCGTGTGGGTGAGAGAGAGTGTGTATGAGTCAGTGCGTGTGAGGGTGTGTATGTGTGAGAGGTTGTATGTGTGAGAGTGAGTCTGTGTGACAGTGTGTGTGTGTGAGAGAGAGATATGGGTGAGAGAGAGAGAGTGAGATTGTGTGTGTAAGAGTGTATATGTGTGTGAGAGCGTGTGTGTGAGAGTGAGCGTATGTGACGTGTGTGAGAATGTGTGTATGAATGTGGGTGAGAGAGTATACGTGAGAGTGTGAATGTGTGTGAGTGTATGTGTGAGAGAGTGTGTGTGAGATGTGTATGTGTGTGTATGTGTGAGTATGGGGGTGCGCGTGAGTGGGAGTGTGTGTGGGTGTGTATGGACATGTGTGTTTGGGGGAGGTGTAGTGGGTTGGTGTAATGGGGTGAGTGAGAGTTTGTCTGAGTGTGTGGAAGTGGGTGTTTAGGAGAGGTAGTGGGGTGGTGTAATGGGGGTGGGGGGTGAGTGAGAATGTGTGGGAGTGTGTGTGAGTGTGGGAGTATGTGTGTGTGGGAGTGTGTGTTTGGGAGAGGTGTAGTGGGGTGGTGTAATGGGGGTGAAAGAGAGTGTGAGTGTGTGGGAATGTGGGAGTGTGTGTTTGGGAGAAGTGTAGTGGGGTGGTGTAATGGGGGTGAGTGAGAGTGTGAGTGTGTTGGAGTGTGTGTGTGAGTGTGGCAGTGTGTGTGGGAGTGTATGTTTGGGAGAAGTGTAATGGGATGGTGTAATGGGGTGAGTGTGAGTGTGTCAGAGTGTGTGTGAGTGTGGGAGTGTGTGTTTGGGAGAGTGTAGTGGGGTGGTGTAATGGGGCTGAGTGAGAGTGTGTCAGAGTGTGTGTGAGTGCGGCAGTGTGTGTGTGAGTGTGTGTTTGGGAGAGGTGCAGTGGGATGGTTTAATGGGGTAAGTGAGAGTGTGAGTGTGTCGGAGTGCGTGTGTGTGTGTGGGAGTGTGTGTGGAAGAGGTGTAGTGGGGTGGTGTAATGGGGTGAGTGAGATTGTGTCAGAGTGTGTGTGAGTGTGGCAGTGTGTGTTTGGGAGAGGTGCAGTGGGGTGGTTTAATGGGGTAAGTGAGAGTGTGAGTGTGTCGGAGTGTGTGTGTGGGAGTGTGTGTGTGTGGGAGTGTGTATTTCAGAGTATGTGTGAGTGTGTGTGAGTGTGGGAGTATGTGTGAGTGTGTGTGTGTGGGAGTGTGTGGAAGTGTGTATGTGTGACAGTGTGAGTGTGTGTGTCGGAGTGTGTGTGTGTGTGTGTCGGAGTGTGTGTGTGTGTCAATTTGTGTGAATGTGTGTGTGAGTGTGTGTTTGGCAGAGGTGAAGTGGGGTGGTGTAATGGGGTGAGTGAGAGTGTGTCGGAGTGTGTGTGAGTGTGGGAGTGTGTGTTTGGGAGAGGTGTGGTGGGGTGGTGTAATGGGGGTGAGAGAGTGTGAGTGTGTCAGAGTGTGTGTGTGTGCGTGTGTGTGGGAGAGGTGTGGTGGGGTGGTGTAATGGGGGTGAGTGAGCGTAAGCGTGTTGGAGTGTGTGTGTGAGTGTGTGTTTGGGAGAGGTATGGTGGGGTGGTGAGTGAGAGTGTGAGTGTGTCAGAGTGTGTGTGTATGAGTGTGTCAGAGTGTGTGTAGTGGGGTGGTGTAAAGGGGGTGAGAGAGTGTGAGTGTGTGAGAGTGTGTAGTGGGTGGTGTAATGGGGGTGAGAGAGTGTGAGTGTGTGTAGTGGGGTGGTGTAATGGGGGTGAGAGTGTGAGTGTGTGTGTGTGTGTAGTGGGGTGGTGTAATGGGGGTGAGAGAGTGTGAGTGTGTGTAGTAGGGTGGTGTAATGGGGGTGTGGGGGGAGGTGGGGTTGAGGCACCCGGTCACTCTTCAATGGGAAGAGGTTGGCCGCTTTGTGCGCATGTCCACCACGCCTGTGCCCGAGCCCAGTTACAGGACAGGTAATGGAGCCAATCGGGGAGAAACTGCTGGCAGTCACTGAGCTGTGTTAGTGTCAACCCCCTTTTAATTAGATCATCCCGCTCGAAATCGTTAGCACAAGGGGTTTTTTTTTAAACCGAATCAGACATTGCCCGGAACGCATATGGATTGTTCTATGTCCTGCAGACCAACACTGGATCTAAGGGATTGAGTTTCCTGGGGCGGGGGAGAGACTGATACCTGCTGCTGGACTTTCTCAAGCTCTCCTTGATCTTTCGCACCAGTGTCTGGCGGGAGCCATGTTCCAGCCCACGGCCAAGAGATGCTTCACCATCGAGGCTCTGGTGGGTAAAGACAACACCTCGGCCCTAGGGGATGAGCCCCTGCGCCCCACCGCTCTCAGATACGCCGACTCGGTGCACGCCGCCCCGTTTGGAAGTGGCTTCCCGAACGCCGGCAGGACTCTCTACAGCAGCCCCGAGCTCCTGTTCCCTGAGCCGGTGACACATGCGGCCAGCCCCGCTCTGTCGATGCACCCGGGCAATCCGCACCATCTCCCCGCACAGTCTTTCTTTGCACCGCAACAGAGAGAGGCGCTGAGCTTTTACCCCTGGGTGTTACGGAACAGATACCTGGGTCACAGATTTCAAGGTAAATTTCAACATCTTATGGGTAACACCAACAAAGTTTCGGGCCAGCGACGTTGCAAAGAGGCGTAAAATGTTAAACTGCTTTACAGAATCTTAGTCAAATCTCCGTTCCTCACTCCCTGTGTCTCGGAGTTTCAGTTTTAAATATCCGGTGTCTACTCTCGACAGTCAAAGTTTGAAAAAATCCAACCAGTTTTACAAGGTGGAACCTCCAACAATACATGTGCGTGTTTTTTGGGGGAGGGAAGATTTCCTGATTTCAAAATATATTTATTTAAAATGACAAATAATTAAAATACGAGGCAGGCTAAAATAGTGATTAATATCTGTTTAATACAAGCTGAAATAGTATTTAATTCCTGCTTAATAGGATTGGACTAAAGGAAAGTGGGTGAAATCCCTGGTCCAGTTCAGACTGAAGCTGAGTTCAAAACGTAACGTTGCATCAAAGATGAAAGGTTCTGGGGCTGGTTGAAAAAGCCAGGTGGAGATGGTTTTGCAGGATTCAGGAACACCGGGCGAACTGCGGCGCCTCCCATTTGCAGGCGCCCTCATTACCTGCTGCTGCTGCTGCTGCCTCGGGAGCTGTTTGATGGCTTGAACCTGAGGGGATCAGGTAGGCAGGGCGCCTCTGATACATCCTCCCCTCGGTAGGAAGTTGCCGGTCGGATGTAAAACTCCACAGAGCAACAAGCCTGCAGTGAAAACATAGAGAGTATAAAATGTTTCTAATATGGTTCTGAGGACAAAGTCAGAAATCACGCGACACCAGGTTACAGTCCAACTGGTTTATTTGAAATCCTTTGAAAGCAGCCCTCCGAAAGCTTGTGATTTCAACTAAACCTGCTTGGTTTAGGTGGTGATGACTTCTGAATTTGTCCACCCCAATCCAACACCGGCCCTTCCACGTTCTGGGAAAGAATTCATCCTTTTTTATATACAAACTGACTACATTACAGCCTCGAATGATAAAGAGGCCCGTATTAATTATTAAAAGCAACGTCGACGGATAAGTTTTTGTTTTAGAAGTTCAGTTCTGTGCTGCTAATTGTAACCTGGATCACGGTGGGGCTACAATAAAAATGCTGGTTTAATATACATTCTTATTCCAGGGCATGTTAGTGGCTTGGAATCTCTAGGTTCTGTAAGTATGCCTTTTAGCCGATGCACATCAGATGGAGGGGAGCTCAGGTTAAATTCGAACCCTTTTTCTTTTGCATTGTCAAAGACTTGAACAGGGCAGAGGGGGTTGTTAAACCGCCAACCCACTGAGATTATTTACCGAGTAGGCATGGTCTCAGTATCTTCACAATCATTAACACATTTACATATATTAAAAAAACAAATCACATCAGCAATTACTTTGTAAGTGATCATAGCATAATATTTTTCAACTGCAACCTTTTTAAACAGTTCCCGTCTAGAATTTATACACAAAAAATCTACTTAGCCTGAAAACAGTTAACACAGATGTACTCCTCTTAACAAAATACGCTGCTAATGCTTTGCTGTGAAAACAGATCTGCGGGACTTATCCAACAAACTCTCCCTTAGTTCGATCAGGTTAAAACCACAATTTACTGAACTCCCCAAGTAACGCACACATCCTCTCACCAAGTTGTATAAAGCCACTGCTGACATTTCACACCGAAAGATTGAATTCCTAGCGAACAGCTTGAATCCGCGGATATTTAACATTGGCCTCTGTTTGTACACCATAGCATTTGATTTCTATTAGAAGTAATACAGCAAGGTTTTATAATGCGACGGTGCTGCCGTTTAACACTCTGACAGGGACATGAAGCAGAGGGATATGGGCCAAACGCGGGCAAGTGGGACTTGTTTAATTTGGGATATCTGGTCGGCATGGATGAGTTGGGCCGAAGGGTCTGTTTCCAGCTGTAGGACTCTATAATGTTAACATGTGTGGGACCTTTGTTGTTCCAAGTTTTTCCTTAATGGAATTCTGCATTTATTTTTTGTGAATATACAGACATTGAAAGGGAATGGAAGGTGTAAAGCCTCCTTCACTAATATGATAGTAACCGGTTCCTTAAGAGGTGTGAGTTCAAACTGAAGAAACCGTCCATTTGCAGGAGCGACGGTTGAAATGTCTAAACTTAGTCCGAAATTCTAGCTATTCTTTGGGCCATTAAGTTGGGTGTCGGGGCAAAATGGTGGGATAGAATGAGACGTGGTGGCTGGGTTGGAACGGGAACTGAGCGGTGGTCTGCGTGTAGGTGGGTCGTGGACAACGGAACCGGTTTTAAAAATAGACGGTAAAAACCGAAAACAAAACCAGCGGATGCTGTAAATCAGAAGCAAAACAAAAACCCAAAATTGCTGGAAAAGCCCTGCAGGTCTGGCAGCATCTGTGGAGAGAAGTCAGATTTTTTTGTTAAAAATACACAAGATTCGTTGACCCTGTGTGATCTGTGTGGGAAGATTTGAGATTATTGCAGTTCAAAACAAGATAAATCTTCGGTCACCCACTGGATTACTTTAATTGTACCGTATAAATTAAAATGTTGACTCCGATTAAAATAGTAAATTCATCTCAAGCGCTACACAGAATAAAACAAAAACATGATCCTTTGTAGGGCCCTTGCTCATAGCAGACTGGGGACTGTATGGGGACTGAGGTCCAGCAAGTGTATATTACAGGCCGTGTGTGCATGTTAGAGTGTGGACTGCAGTCCATTGCAGCTCTGTATTGTGCATGACACACAGATCTTAGACCATACATAATAGACTGCTCGTGCAGAGTATATTTACACGTTGTACAGACCATTTTGCCAAGAATACGACATATACATGCAAACCAAGTTAGAAAACGCGTCGCAAGCATATCAGCCTCACTGATGGGAAGCTAGATTCATGGCGAACTTGACTACGACTTGAAAAAAAAACTGCATTCCGCGTGTGTAAAGAATATTACAGATTATGTGAACACTTCCCTTGAAGCCTATACAGAGTGTCCTACAGACCTGTCAATGTTTTTAAAATGGTTAGTGCGGCGGTGTGTGGTGTGTGTACCTCGCTGACTATAACGTCTTCCAAAACCAAGCGCAATTTCTGCATTCAAATCTATTGAAATATAACCTTATAGCTTCCGACATAAGACCAGCAGACATAGCAACAGGACTAGACCATTCAGTTTATCGAGCCTACTCCACCATCCAATAAGATTGTGATTGACCTGATAATCCTCAACTTCACTTTTCTGTGTTTTTTTTACATATTAACCTCGAGTCCCTTACTGATGAAAAATCTCTCTCTCTCAGCCTTGAATATACTTAATGTTCTTGAACATACTCTGTGTTCTATGGTCCAGCTGGACAGCCCTCTGCGGTAAAGAAATTCCACAGACTCACTCCCATCTCCCGGAAGAAATTCCTCATCATCTCTTTCTTAAATGTGAGACCCTTTGGTCTGACATAATTTCAACATACATTTAGAGAGCCTACTGTTTGATAGATTTGTTGTAATGCTTATATGGAGAAATAATTGTCCAAATTCATCTACATTTCCTGAAATTACGTTTACTGAATGCAGTCTAGTTAACAGTTTCGTGCCAATTTAATCGGAGAAAATTCATCGGAAGTTACAGCATAGAGATCATTCTAAGCAACTCTTTAAAAAGGGCGCTGGAAGCTTGCTTTACATCACTAACCCCATTATTTGCACAAATATTTTACATTTGCAACATATGCAAATTGCTGATGTCTTATCGAAGGAGAAGCATCCTTATAAAACCGATGACCTCATTGTTTTTGTAGGGTAGTTGATTAAACCAGACCTAGAGTACTTGTAGAACTACAGTTGGTGCATGTATGATAGTTTATGTGATTTGCACAGGTCATGTATTTAAACATACACATGACACTGTAGGTAACTGTAGCAAACCGTTGGTCATTAGTAGGCCATGAAACAGACCTTCTGTTACCGAGCACGCAGTGTGCGATCACATACGGTAAACTCTGCGAAGAGTTTGTTATGAATAAGATGCAAACGACAGTACATGACAACTCATGAAAGAACTTTTGCAATATAAATACTATGCAAAATTGGCTTTAAAATGCAACTGTAAAGTCATTTCTAAGAAATTATATTCCTACAATTTCATTTGATGTTTACTTTTAACCCTTCATGATTTTTTCCCTCCGTTATAAGATCTGAAAGTCTTTGTCTGAAATGTTTTGCAGATGATAATAACATTCGGGGAACATTTTCACTAAATCATCATCAACGATTATTGAAAGTTTCTCACACTTGCTCCTTTTACATAGTAACTCGATGGTTTCAAAATGTCTACGCTCTAAAAGTGAATCTGTATAATATGCTGATTAATTGAGATGCAACAGGATAAGTTACATTATATAACTTCCAGTAGGGCTCTTGTGGTGCTGTGGTAGTATCCATACCTCTGGGCCAGAAGGTCTGGATTCACTGTTTAGCAAGTGTGTCATAACATGCCCAAACTGGTTATTTGGAATTGTTTTTTACAATGTTACTGCGTAAATATTTCTAATGGAAACAATAAATGTAGCGTTATTGATAACAATGTAAATGAATAACCGCAATATCTTTTTTGTTACATTTTTTAAGGATCGAGAACACAAAAAAGCTATTAATTTATAGAAGGCAATAGAGCTTATTTACAGGAATGTGTGCAATGACATATCTAGAAACTATAGTCAAGACCAGTTGTTCAACATATCGAGACTCTATCTATGAAGGGTATGGGGGTAATAATTTAAGATGGTCCATCAGAGGCTGAGGTAAGAAACTAGGAAAACGTATTTGTACAGACGTTTATTAGAGCATTGCCGTACAAAGTCATTATTAATGGCTTATAGAAAAAAGGAGAGAAACTTTAAAAAAAAGAAAAAAAACAAAAAGAGAAATCAGGACTGTGAGTTTGTTTTAGTAAAAGGTCAGTCATGACAGAGATTTCTAAATGAGCTCCTTCAGAAGTATATCCTTCTGTGTTTCTAAAAGCGCTGAGATGTTTTATAGTGGAATATGTATTTGATGACTGCTTTGAGTTTCTTCCTTGATAATTTTCCTGAAGCTGTCGCTGTTTATAGAATGCATGTCGAGGCACTGCCCTGAGAACTTGGAATCTCTTTGTTTGAATTTGTGGCCCAATTGAGGAAAATATTCATACTCCTGGGAGTAATGGTTCAATTAAGGAATAATTCACCTTCATGGAAGCATGTGTTCACTTAAGAAATAACCATTTAGCCACACTTCCTCGGATTGTGAGAACATTAAAGAAATAATCCTAAACTATGAATTAAGAAACAAAAAGCAGTTTCCACCATGAGGAATTTTAAAGCATGAATTTGAATGGAACGTAATGAGCACTGTTTAGTTAACAGTGGCACGGGTATGCATTTTGTTTATAAACAGGAATCAAGGTGTCAATTATGGCAGAACAAATTCACCTGTCGACCTTCATTGAATAGTAATCTCTTATAAACAACTCTGTAATCCAGAGCAAAAAAATTCTAAGTAAAGCAATAGTCACTTTTTATAAAATTCACAGCAATACTGGATCATTGTAATTAATGAGCCCGGCGTTTGGATTCAGTCCTAGCTTGTCCTAAAACTCCTGTCACAAAATATCTTAGCAAAACCATCAAAATCTAAAATGTGCATACGAACTGAAAATACATTCAAGGGAGAAATTAAAAGTTTATGTCTTCTATTCAACCAAGTATTTCCAAAAAACTATTATGGACCATTTATAGAATTAGCCAACATATACCTTAAATCAGATAAATTGAAAACACACCACCTTTCCCATTCCTTTAATTGATGCAAAGCAAAGTTTCACACCGGATAAGAGTCAGATTTTTTTTCCCCAAAGTACTGTCAATGTGGAAACTTGATTTAACAACTACACATTCTTTTTTAATTCTCCTCTTCAACACATAACATACTGTTCATGCCTTCTACATCAAATCAAAAAAGATTCCAAGTTAGTCTGGTCATTGCCTGACCTGCATCAGGTGTTTGGAGGTGAATAAGCTTTAGCTGCAATATTTAGATTAACAACTGGGAAATTAGCCAGAGTTCGTCTTCCTGAAGTTCGTGTGATTGGCTATCAGGTGGCATCAGAATTGGGCTTCACTGTTACGGTCTTCTATAGTTGAAAAATTTGCAGATTCTCTTCAAGGATCACACCGAATTAATGACTGCATGGGTGAGAGTGTACAGCATGATGTCCTAACAGAATGTTAAAACTCAGGAGAGAACAGAAAAGAGGGTGGAACACTAATGAGAAAAAGAATGTTCAGCAAATAATTTTGGAAGCATGGCAAGATGATTGTTGCTTTATGGTTGGAATTCATTCGCTATTTGATTAAGTGGTATTGCTCAGTTTTATGGTTAACAACACAAATAAACTTTATTTCAAGTTTTATTCAAAGAATGATATTCTGTCACTACCTATACATGACTACATGGACACTAAAAGCAATATGCTGCACTCTTTTTTAATCACAGCAAAAAAATGTGAGTAAAGCAATACATAAAGTAAACAAATATGCTGTGGTTACTTGTCTCTTCAGTATTGCTCTTGTGCTTGTATTTCCCCTGAGCCGTGTTAAGCAAAATACATTAGGATGGATACATAGGGGCCAGGAGCAGACAGGTGGGACTAGTTTAGTTTGGGATTATGGTTAGCATGGACTGGTTGGATCGAAGGGCCTGTTTTCGTGCTGTATGACTTTATGACTCTATGACTTTGTAACAGTTGAAAAGAATGGAAACCAAAATGCTGACTTTTGCATGTCAGCATTCCGTTAGTTTCATTAGCAATAAGTGCATGCAGAACTCTATAAAGTTTCTATACTCAAATTGAAAGGTGAATATTTTACTGCAACTCAGATCTGTGGTTACTGAACTTACTTAAGGAAAAATAGTCAAACAACAGTGGCAGAAGTGAAAGGTAATCAGTGTGTTCGTTTGAATCAGAATCCCTACAGTGTGGAAACAAGCCCTTTGGCCCAACAATCCACACTGACCTTCCAAAGAGTAACCCACCCAGAGCCATTCCCCTACCCTATATCTACCCTTGACTAATACAGCTAGCCTACACATCCATGAACACTATGGGCAATTTAGCATGGCCAATTCACCCAACTTGCACATCTTTGGACTATGGGAGGAAACCAGTACAAACGCAGGGAGAATGTGCAAACTCCACAGACAGTTGCCTGAGGCTGGAATCAGCCTGGGTCCCAGACACTGTGAGGCAGCATTGCTAACCACTGAGCCACCATGCTTGACAGAATTGCTGCATTTACCCAGAAGCAAATGACACTGCAATGTTATAAAATAGAGGAGTACATTTAGTATTGGAGCCATAGAATTCACAGATTCAAACAAAACTAGCCCAAGAAGTGTGTCTACAGCAAGTAGGGCAACCATATAGTGAAGCTTAGAATATTCTGAGAAAGAATCAGCTGTCTGGAATGTTGGCCAACACCAGTGGAGGTCTGCATTCTACCCTAAGAAATCTTCAGCAGCCAATACTTTACCTTTCAGCCCTCTAATGTCTTCTTTACAACACAGTTGAAGAATGAATAAACTGCTTAAAACTTAAGAATTTTATTCACGTATGGATGATTATGGTTGATATGTGTCTGTCTTTTACGTTCTCTGACATTCCCATGCTGGTTGTATAAATGTTGTAATTGTAAATAGTTGAAGGAGAGGCTTAGCATGTGGAACATAGCCACCGTTGAGAATTAAAGGATGCAGAAAGTGTACCACTTGTCCCTACAACCTGTTCTGAAACATCTGAACCAGAAATAATGCTTTTTATTTGTTAGAGTTGCTGCAATTTCAGTATCTTTAGAAGTTTTAGCTATGGTTATTTGAGCAGGACTACATTATTCTTGTTTTTATTTCAAAATAAACTTTATTCATAAAGAAAAGAGTCACATACACAGCTTGGTTCTGTACAGTAGCATATCAAGGATACAAACAAACATTCAAGTTTGGCCAACCAAACAAATCAAAGGCTTCCCTTACTTGAACCAGATGATATATAGTTGTTGTTAATACCAACAGAACAGATAACTTTAAATTACTTTGCACAAGTATTGATATTGTTGTCTGAAACCATTCTTCAAAGAAGTCATGACTGTATTTTGGGCTTTGGTCTTCAATGAAAGCCTCCAAGTAAATATGCATGACAAATGTATCTCATGAGCTTTTGCCTTGTATAATTGAAGTCTCTACAGATATCACATGGTCAATGGCAGTTTACACTTCAGGCAATTATTATTCTTTATCATTATTCAGGGCAAGAGGTCTGTCTGCACATTGCACCCTCCCACACTATCCAGACAACTTTCAATGCAATATGGAAGGTGATACATGACTTCTCCATAGTAGATGCTACATCAGTCTATACTGGTAAAACTAATCTCACTTTGATTTGTTTTCCCAATCAACTTAAGATCAACAGACAATTAATTCTCAGCCACACCACTCCTATCCTTCCCTTACTTATCGTTAGTAGATCATCCCAATCTTCCTTCTCAATCATCAGCTCTTAATAATGCACAGATCGTTGCTGTCTACTTTGCATAAGATCATTGTTGGGTTGCATTGTTCCAGAGTGACTGGAGAATAACTGGAAAGCAATACAGACAACATTGTGAATAAATACATTTGTCTACATTCTGTTAAAAGTAGTTCTAAAATATAGTATCAAGAGTCAGTACATAATCCCTCTGTGTTTGCAAAACACAGAACAGTATGATAATTAATATAACTGCTGAGCTCCTGAACAAAATTACAGGTACTTGTTGCTAAGGAATGTGTTGTTTTACTTTTCAGTATCTATGCTTTGTTCTGTTCTACAATCTCTGTTTAAGTGCAAGTTAAAACATAAAGGCATCAAGAATCTGATAGAATCTTTGGGTGTATGGAAATTTATTCCTGCAGTATACTCTCTCCCTCTCTCACCATGACATGTATACTGTAATTTTTTAATCCCTGTGTTATTTAATTCTCGCATCCTTGCTAACACTTAATTTCTGTCAGTGCAGTACTTTCCAAACGTTTCAAAAACCATACCTAGATTGATGTTTACCCGAGTGCAGTCCTGTTATTTTGCTGTACCACGTTTGACCATGTGTCGTTATTCCAACCTTTTAACCTCATTTCAGCCTCCAGCAGCTAACCGGTGCATTGACACCACTCCCTTCTCTCAATCAGGCATTTTCCTCAAAATCAGGAGCGAACACCTCCACCCAGCAGCTCACATTCCCCTCAGATCCTAGCATTCCAGAATCTAGCTGATACAGTGAGGACAGCTCTCCATTGCATTTACTTCTCGGAAACGTGCCACTGTACAACTGAATTCCCGAGGGGCCATTCCGGGAAAGCGGGTCAGAGTTTTAAAGGAGTCTGATTTAGTCTGAGTGCCGCCATTGACTGTTTTTGTCATCTTGCTAATGGGGAAATGGAAGTCTCAGATATAGTGACCAGCACACCTTCGTTAGCAGCTTCTAATTATTGAGAAATTGCCACTCTTCCATCCGATGTCGAGAATACTATTGAAAAGCGAATGCACTCCTGCCGTGATTCCTTTTGTTGAGTCTATACTTGTCCTGGAAGCAGTTCCTCCCGTTTGATTAAGTAAAAAAAGTAATGACTTGGCTAGTATATCCTACTTTATAACAAAACACCCTAACAGGATCAAACTTTGCGCTACACTTCCGGTTTTGTTTACATCTTATCCGTGTCTGCGATTGACCATTTAAAACAAAAGGTACTTTATCGAGCAGGTGTTGGTTGTATACATAATGTGATTATGCGTAATATGCAAATTAGAGTATAGATCAAAAATGATAGCTCTGCAGGGTAACAAACACAAAATTGCAAAAACAAACAGCAGAGATTATGGTGTGTATAATAGTCAAATCTAGCTCTAACCCCAGACCCAATCCCGATACGAGAACCATCCCCATTCTCAGATACGAGAACCAATCCCAATCACCGATTCTAGAACTGCCCCCAATCATGGACAGGAGAATCAATCCCCAACTTCAGACTCTACAACCACCCCCCACTACAAACACTAAAACCAATCCTGAACCCTTTTCTGTTTAAACCACTCTATAAGCCCAAACTTTAAAGCCCAACCCTAAAATCAAAATCAACTGTTGAACACAACCCATTTCCTTACTGTGGCGCTAAACACCAGAGTTCCGCTAACCGTAAATCAAGGCTAACAGATTCTAGACAAGGATATCGTTTTCCCTGTACCGTCACCACAATCTCAACGCAGCGCTGATGATTTTAACCGAGATAGTTCTGTACTCAAAAACTGTCACGTAACTTGGAGGCCGAGCCTTATCCATTTCCCCTGAACAAGAGAGTGTGGCTTGTATCAAGCTTAGACCCAAAATAAGGTCACAGTTTCTGGTCCTCCTCACTCTGGCGGTGATGTTGTTGATTAAATGGGAACTGTGCCAATACCAGTGTTCGTTTCCCTTTCCCTTTCAGTGTGAATTTTGTTGGCACATTGCAGTATGATCGTGTTTAATTACACTGCGCATATCTAATATATAACACTTATATACCCGCACTGCAACGGCTCAGATATTAATAACTAAACAATAAGCACCATCTTCCCAGCCATTCTTATTTAATATTTAATTGTTTTGCTGCAAAAAAAAAACTAATGGTTGGAGCATATTCGTTTCTGTGTCATTGATCTGGTAACTTTAACAAACTGCCTCGATAATAAAGTTAATGTTTTTTTTTTGAAAGTTTGTCATAGCATTTTGAAATCAGGTATAACTTGGGGGAGGAGAAAGTGAGGACTGCAGGTCAGAAAGTGAGATCAGAGTCGAGAATGTGGGGCTGGAAAAGCACAGCAGGTCCTTGCGTCTGCACTTCGCTCAATACTGAGGAACAGCACTGACTTAAGTCGCCCAAGTTGTAGTCGAGAGAGTGCTGGTGGAAAAGCACAGCAGGTCAGGCAGCATCCGAGGAGCAGGAGAATTGACGTGTCGAGTAAGAGCCCTTCATCAGGAGTGGGGCTTATCGACACGTCGATTTTTCCTGCTCCTCGGATGCTGCCTGACCTGCTGTGCTTTTCCACCAGCACTCTCTCGACTATAACTTGGGCGACTTAAGTCAGTGCTGTTCCTCAGTATTGAGCGAAGTGCAGACACAAGGAAATTCGCGATCATATCCGCTTAACTGCGCGAAATAGACTCAGCGTTGTCATTATTCAGAGTACTGTCCTTCCAAAAGTGGGGTCGTACCTGAAAAAGAGATTATTTTTTCCACAGAACACCGGGGTGATGTACTATTGTTAACAGGCCTGCCATTGATGATGGTTGTGGAACGGTTTGAGGTACTAAATTTAAAGAAACACGCATCTTGGCAGAGAAATGAACCACATTGGCTAAAGTGCGATTTCTGTTCCAGTTTGTTAACGTGCAGTGAGAGCAGTCACAACATTCTTCAGAGGCAAGGTTAAAGCAAAGACACTGAAGCAGTGATTGGAATTGCATCTAGCCCTGGTTATTTTTTGTTTGTTTCTGTTCCTAGGCAGTGAAGGGGGAGCCGAGGGTTTACTCCTCCACGGCCCGTTCACCAGAAAACCCAAACGGATTCGGACGGCCTTCTCTCCTTCCCAGCTCCTGAGGTTAGAGAGAGCCTTCGAGAAAAATCACTACGTGGTGGGAGCCGAGCGGAAACAGTTAGCGAATAGCCTGTGCCTCACAGAAACCCAGGTAAGCATGTTGAATAGACAGCTGGATAGAGAGCTGCAGAGATATTAGACGTTGGCAGGAAGGAGTATGGGCTGGGGCTCTGACAATCATGTTTTTATGCAGCGATTTGTGATTCAGCTAAAGGGGTTCTGCCAGCTCACTCACAAGGGAATGGATATTTAGTTGAAAATGAATACTTGGCAGGATGAAGGGCACGGAGCTGTGCCTGATTGGGTAATCCCCTCAGAGACCTATCACGACGGGCCGAACACTCCCTTCTGAGGTGTAATTCTGCGCAAAACTAAACGTGAAACAGTTTCTCTCCGCGTGAGAGGACAGGAATAAGAAGCTGGGGTCTGCAGGCAGTTCAAAATCAGCTGTTGTTTAAACTAACCAAGTTACATGCAGCCGAATATAATAACATCCAGATATATCGTTGCGATTCGTTGATCGAGGGAGCTTGTTCGCGGCTAATTCAAGGGATATTTCTGTGAATACCCGAACCGTTCAGGAGGAATGTTCACGCGGAGAGAGAGGGGCGATACATAGACGAAGCTAACACGCAGAGAGAAGCGTGACAGCACTCTGTCAACACGGCAGGCAGAGAGTTTTCTATTCCATCACTTTATTACCCGGGCAACTGGGGGTCTTTAAAACTGCTGGATCTCCCCGCCGAGTGAGAGAGCGAGAGAGAGAGAAATCAAAATCTGACTCAGAGGGGCAGCTCAGATGAAAGTTCGAGAAAGGAAGGTGTATCCTGTTTATTCAGAAACAGTGTGTCGCTATGAAAGACAAATGACATGCAAGCGGTAATAAATGGAACATTCTGTCGCCATGTGTGTCTGTTGTTGCAGCACACACATCTTGCGATCATTGTGCCATCCCCATACTCAGTCTGGTGTAAAATGGAAACTATCACATTTTACTAATGTAGGTGATGGCATACCCCAAAATAAGAAAATTGCAACAACAAAAAAATGCACATACCTGAATTATTCGTTTCTTACTAAAGACCAAATATTAAAGAACGCATATTCTAAAAAGGTTAGAGTTAGATGTGGACCCCGAGAATTCCACAGCGCTGACAAAAGCGATGTCAATGTTTATCAGATGGGTTGGCGTCTGGACAGACTGCATATGAACAAATCCATGTGTTATAATGTACTCCTCAGTCTATTTAAACAGCGATTCCTCAACAAGGTCTGAGTCAAAACTGCAATGTGATAAAGTGATCCAAAAGGAGGCTAACTTGCAGAAGGCGCTAATGTGTAAATAGACTGGGTACAGCATTGCAGTACTTGAGTGAAGTGGGTGCTGGAATATTCAGTGTGTTGAGCACTGTAAACATGGGTAATCAGGAGGGTTGTCTTCAGACTGCTCGGTAAAATACCTAGTTTAAATGTTCTCTGCACAGGGAGTGGGTGCGATGGGAAGGTTTATTTCATTCGGATCGGATACAGCCGTTGGTTTGCACCTGGTATTCTGCTGAGTACAATGTGGTCTGAGTCGTTGGGACTTTGTTTCGTGAAAGGGTTGGAGAACAGAGGGACCTAGGGGTGCAGGTACATAATTCTGTGAAGTTTGAATCACATATAGACAGAGTGGATAAAAAGGCATTTGGCCCACGTCCTCATTGTTCAATCCTTTGAGTGTCGGAGTTGGGAAGTCATGTTGAGGTTGTACAGGACATTGGTGAGGCCTCTTCTGGAGCATTGTGTTCAGTTCTTGTTGCTCTGTTGTAGGAAGGATATTATTTTGCTGGATAGGGTTCAGAAGAGATTTATCAGGATGTTGCTGGGAATGGAAGGTTTGGGTAATGAAGGCTGGATAGGCTGGGACTTGTTTTCACTGAGGTGGAGGGGGTTGAGAGGTGACCTGAGAAATTTATAAAATAGATGAGTATAGATAGAGTTAACGGCAGTTGTCCTTTCCCTGGGCTGGAGGATTTCAAGACAACGGGGCACATTTTTCAGAAGAATGGCGAATGGTTTGCATGTGGAATGAGCTGCCAGAGGAAGTGGTGGGTGTGGGTACAGTGACAATGTTTAAAAGACATTTGGATAAGGACATGAATAGGAAAGGGTTGGAGGGATATGGGCCAGGAGCAGGGTGGGTGGAGCGAATTTAGTTTGGGATTATGGTCGGCATGGACTGGTTGGGTCGAATGGTCTGTTGCCGTGCTATATGATTCTAAGCGACTATTGTTGATGAGATTACTACATTGGTCATTAACTAGTGACAGCTACCTGGTCAGATGTAAATATTGCTTTAAATAGGTAACTACCATAATTCTACAATTGTAATTGGATCGAATCGTGGCCGTGTATTTTGTCCTTTGCAACTCAAGGATATCAAATGAGCTGGTATCTGGACTGACTGACATTGCTGTCGGTCCTAGGCAGGGAGCATCAATTTAGGTAAAAACCTTGAGCAGGTAGTTGTTGATTCAGGCTGTGATTTTGAAAGCGATATCCTCTGCACAGTGAAAGGTGGCTGCACCAATTACGTTGAAACCACGGCCCTTCAGTATTAAGACGTCAATATTCATGCTCCCTTTCATTATTTACCCATTAACTTCTGTTGATAAACAGAGCCGGACATCAACGCAGCAAATCACCCTCACCCTCGAAAAGAAGGCACCACCATGTTTAATGTTATCTAACCAAAGGGGAGTTGAAGTCAGTTTCATGCGCTTTTGAGCCGTTTCATGGTCGTGATCGAATGGAAAGCAGAGATTTGACCACGCAGTTCCGATACACACACACTCACAATGGACTGTATTTCTCTATCGGGGTGGAATAGGTAAAGCGAGACCGTATATCAAAAGAACCCCACCAACCAACACCCCCCCCCCCCCCACCCCCAACACACACACACACTCGTTTTCTCTCGGCGATTTATTTAAATTGTTGTCGGCTCCTTCAGTAAATTCATGGATACAATTTGCGCCATTGATCGCAGCTTTCTGATGTAAGGCCCACGATTAAGTTAAACGCTATGCGCCTTGTCAAAAGGATGTAAGCTGGTTCTGACCAGTTTCTGTGAGCGAGTATAATAATTCAGAAACGCCACATAAAGTTCTGTGCAAATAGTAACCAACCCCCACGACAGAATCCTGTTTTGACTGCACTTCCAGAAGCCTTACTGGGGCAATAAAAGCCAAAATGGTGCCAGGAGGATTGGGAGGGTTTGCTGTTTAGTTTAGCAAGAAAATATCAATCAAATGGAACACAAAACGGTTCCTTTTTAATCGTCAATTCATCCACATGGATGTTGCCGTGTACAGAGATTTCCGAAAAGCCTTTCTCTCACATACAAAGACAAAACGATTCCTATGGACAGCAACATGAAGCCAAGAGAGAACAGCAGGAATGTACAGATTCAAACAGACAGACCGTAAGATGTAGAAGTGGAACTAAACTATCGTGCCCTTCGAATCGGCCCTGGCATTTAAAAAGGTCTTGGTTGATCTGAGACACACACATTTACATTAACGCACACAGACCCACAGACACACTGATATAAATACACTGACACACACAGACCCACAGGCACACTGATATAAATACACTGACACACACAGACCCACAGACACACTGATATAAATTGACACACACATAAACCCACAGACACACTGATATAAATACATTGACAGACACAGACACACTGATATAAATTGACACACAAATAGACCCACAGACACACTGATATAAATACATTGACACACACAGACCCGCGGACACACTGATATAAATATATTGACACACACAGACCCACAGGTACACTGATATAAATACATTGATGCACACAGACCCACAGACACACTGATATAAATACATTGACACACACAGACACACTAATATAAATACACTGACACACACATAGACCCACAGACACACTAATATAAGTACATTGTCACACACAAACCCACAGACACACTGATATAAATACATTGACACATCCAGATCTACAGACCACAGATATAAATTGACACACACATAGACCCACAGACGCACAGATATAAATACATTGACACACACAGACCCAAGACACACTGATATAAATACATTGACACACATAGACCCACGGACACACTGATATAAATACATTGACACACTCAGACCCACAGACACACTGATATAAATACATTGACACACACATAGACCCACAGACGCATAGATATAAATACATTGATGCACACAGACCAACAAACACACTGATATAAATACATTGACACACACAGACCCACAGACATACTGATATAAATACATTGATGCACACAGACCCACAGACACATTGATATAAATACATTGACACACAGACCCACAGACACACTGATGTAAACACATTGACTCACACAGACCCACAGACACACTGATATAAATACATTGACTCACACAGACCCACAGACACACTGATATAAATACATTGACTCACACTGACCCACAGACACACTGATATAAATACATTGACACACACAGACCCACAGACATACTGATATAAATACATTGACACACACAGACCCACAGACATACTGATATAAATACATTGACACACAGACCCACAGACACACTGATATAAATACATTGACACACACAGACCCACAGACACACTGATATAAATACATTGACTCACACAGACCCACAGACACACTGATATAAATACATTGACTCACACTGACCCACAGACACACTGATATAAATACATTGACACACAGACCCACAGACATACTGATATAAATACATTGACACACACAGACCCACAGACATACTGATATAAATACATTGACACACAGACCCACAGACACACTGATATAAATACATTGACACACACAGACCCACAGACACACTGATATAAATACATTGACACACAGACCCACAGACACACTGATGTAAACACATTGACTCACACAGACCCACAGACACACTGATATAAACACATGACTCACACAGACCCACAGACGCACAGATATAAATACATTGATGCACACAGACCCACAGACACACTGATATAAATACATTGACACACACAGACCCACAGACACACTGATATAAATACATTGACACACAGACCCACAGACACACTGATATAAATACATTGACACACACAGACCCACAGACACACTGATATAAATACATTGACACACAGACCCACAGACACACTGATGTAAACACATTGACTCACACAGACCCACAGACACACTGATATAAACACATGACTCACACAGACCCACAGACGCACAGATATAAATACATTGATGCACACAGACCCACAGACACACTGATATAAATACATTGAGGCACACAGACCCACAGACACACTGATATAAATACATTGACACACAGACCCACAGACACACTGATATAAATACATTGAGGCACACAGACCCACAGACACGCTGATGTAAACACATTGACTCACACAGACCCACAGGCACACTGATATAAATACATTTACACACTCAGACCCATAATTGCAGATATAAATGACCCAGACACATAAGGGGAGGCAGTGGTCTAATGATATTGTGCTGGTGTCTCCGGTTCAATTAAAGCAAAACAAGATTTGGAAGTCGAATGATGACTGTGAATCCATTGTTGGTCATCCGAAAACCATCTGGTTCACTCATGTCCTTTAGGGAAGGAATTTGCTATCCATACCATACCATACCTATCTGACCTACATGTGACTCCAGACCCACTGCCTTCTGGATGGTCTAGGCAGTGATACCCTCATCCAGATAAAAAATTAAATTAAATACATTAATATTCACAGACTTATATACACACAGACGTAAATACATTGTAACAGACAAATATAAATACAGTGAAGAAGTCAGACCCATTGACACATAACGCATACACGCTGACACAAATGAGGTGCAGATGCACGACAGCAACAGCTCACACAGGTAATGAATTTCATTGACTCACACATCCCTCGATACAAACACAGGCACAGCATCCATTGACTCTCACACACAGCGATGTTAGATGGAACCACACCAAAGTTCCTCACATAAAGCCCACAGACAGCACAGATCCATATTCCGGAGGGTAGAAACGCACGGTCTCAGAAATACAGACCCATAAACACAAGCACACACATACACAGGCTCAGGAAGAGAAATCTCTTCCAGGTCCAGAACCACAGCTGCACTCTATTTCATTCACATTACTCCCGAAACTGTAACCAGGTGAATTAAGTGACATTTGGAGGATGTAAATGTGCAACGTACAAGTTGAAAAACAACGTATTTTGTTTTAATATGATTTCGGAAATAGATGAGTTTGCGTTGGACGCTTGAATTGCAGTGCTGGAATTCGGATTGTTTCGGTTTGACAGAGAAACCCAGATTTAGCGGCTGTTTACTCCTTTTTATAAATATATTTATTCTGGATAGATCGTCGTTTTTTTTTCAGTTGCATGATACTAACTGGAAATCAAATCAGTTGGCATGGCTCTGAAAGAGGCGAGATCGGTTCACTTCCATCACGCCAGCCCCAATGCTGCGTTTCCCCTTCAATCTCAATTCCAATTTTCAGTGGTTAGGACGGATCAAGCACACTTCTGACAATAGAGTTTACTTTGTGTCCACGTAGTTCAAATCTAACCATTGGTCTATCAACATTTCCTTATAATTTATTTGTTAATTAATTATGGAATAGTTTTCCCTACATTAGAACCGGGGGAAACGAATCGTGACGGTTTATAATATTATGAGATGAACATCCGCTTTAGGAAGGACAAGCATTAACCGTCTCAGAGATTGTCCAAATTGTCCTGGAAGGGGGCATTCTTTTCTAATTACTACGTCGAGTTAAGAATGATGAGAATAGAAAATATAACCCGGCTGTACACGCAGCAATGAAGAAAGACACCTTTTGCTCGATGCGGTTTCCGTGTTGATGGAGGTCGCACAAGTTTTGATGAAATAGTATTATGGGCTATTCCTTTAATCGGTGCAGATTGTGAGTCCGTCCAGTGACAGACCAAAGTAACGTGGCGTCTCTCATGCGGCAGATTTGATATTAGGAATACAGATGATCGGGAAAGCTTGGGAAACGCTAGATTTAAAGAAGCGGCTCCTGGGTGGGAGAGAAACAGCAACATATTGTCGCAGACATGGCCGAGGATGAGTCACTTGCACTGTAGAGTCACAGACTACCCTGGTGTGTTGTTAGGACACCTCTGGTGAGGGAAGATGTATGGTGCAAGTTTTGGTTCCTTTTCTGCCCAGTTTGGTTAGGGAAGGTAAAGTGTTGAGAGTCTTTTTTAAAACGTAAACAAACATTACAGGGTATATTATAATATCAATCTCTTGCAACGCAACACGGTGGCTCAGTGGTTAGCACTGCTGCCTCAGCGCCAGGGACCTGAGTTCAATTCCCGCCTCAGGCAACTGTCTGTGTGGAGTTTGCACATTGAATAGATTAGATTCCCTACAGTGTGGAAACAGGCCCTTCGGCCCAACAAGTCCACACCGACCCTCCGAAGAGTAACCCACCCAGACCTATTTCCCTCCCACTAACGCACCTGACACTATGGGCAATTTCGCACAGCCAATTCACCTGACCTGCACATCTTTGGGCTGTGGGAGGAAACCGGAGCACCCGGAGGAAACCCACGCAGACATGGGGAGAACGTGCAAACTCCACACAGACAGTCGCCCGAGGCTGAAATCGAACCTGGGACCCTGGCGCTGTGAAGCAGCAGTGCTAACCACTGAGCCACCGTGCCACGCGTTTGCATGGGTTTCCTCCGGGTGCTCCGGTTTCCTCCCACAGTCCAAAGATGGGCAGATTGGCCACGCCAAATTGCCCTCAGCGTAGGTGCATTAGTCAGGGGTAAATGTAGGGGATTTGGTCTGGGTTGATTGCTCTTCGGAGGGTCAGTGTGGACTTGTTGGGCCGAAGGGCCTGTTTCCACACTGTAGGCAATGTAATCTAATCTTAAAGTCCGTATTGTTGAAGCATTTTGTGGCACAGACCTCGCATTAGCCTCTAAATAGACAAGTTCATTCCAAACTCTGTGAAATTTACATCGTGTCAAATATAATGCAGGCAAACCACCACTGTCTGCCCCCAAATTGTAATGTTTTGTTGTAATAAACTGAATTATACTGATTCTTCAATTCAAGATTTCGTCCAGTTAGTCAAATAATCACCATTCAGCGGACCTAAGGTCAATGCTGCATTACTTTGGGAACGAAAATAGTTCAAATACCACTTTGCACAGGTTTCCTGCATGGGTAACATCACAGCAAAAGTGTACATCACAGCAAGACCTTATACAGTTCAGGATCTCTCTCTCCACGCTGCCTTGCAGCTTTCAGTTCAGATTGTACAACCTTCAGGGATATTGGACGCGGGAAGCTGAATTGTCCAGATAATTTTTGGTTATTGGACCAGGGGCGTTAGAGCAATATTTCCGGGAGAACGGACTCTTTTTGAAGTTTTAAAATTATTTCATCCAGTTTTTTCTTTTCTCTCTGAGGCAAGTGTAAATTAATAAAGGGATGAAATTCACCAGGATGTTCAAATAAGGCCAGCAGATACAATGATGGAGAGCGAGGAAGTAAAATGTGGATGAATTTAGCCCCATTTGGGGGTGGGGGATGTAGGTGTGTATCCGTGGGGAAAGGATGAGTCCATTCACCTGGGCGCTAGCAGCCTCAGAGATCAGAGACCCCAAGGATCGGTTCCCCTGTACACTGCTGTTAATCTGAGGTGTGGAATTTCAAAGCCACATTAGCTAAAGCGCTGAGCTGGTTAAGACTGAGTTAACTCTGGGGGCTGGGGGCTGGGAGCTGGGCCGGGGATTCAAAGAACTTCTCGGCAGAGTGTGTGAAATAAGGATCTATTCTGTAATGAAAGTAAGACGGGGATGTGGCTAATCCCCTTCTCTATTCACTTGAAGTAATGGTAATGTGCCCGTCTTCAAACAACGCGCTGGGTTCCCTACAATTCAATTTCTTTAGAAGGCGGACACTGTGGATTGGTGAGGGGGTGGGGGATGTGGATGAATAGAATAAAGCGGAGTTAAAAAGGCATAGAGGTGGGGGGAGTGGGTGGGGGGTGTAGTTTTGGTTGGGTTTGACGGAAAATCAACCAGGACATTCCTCGTGTCGGGAAAGAGTATTATTAATGAAGGTTGAACATAGACCAGGTTCCTTCTAAAAGCTCATTCTGAGCACTCGGTATTGCTTTACTGTCCTCCAATCTTGGCCCTCGCTGATGCTTCCTATTTGGCCTTCTGTCTAACTGCAATCCAGTCCTGCCTCCCCTGGACTAAGGCAGCCTTTAGCAAATTGATGTGAATTCCGTCCAAGCAGCGTTCACCCTGAAGTCTCACCGCCACTCACCATCACAGAGTCTATGTTCACTCAATTGTCCCAAAGTGACCACCAGCGACAAGGCACACGGCCAACATTTCCCTGAGTGGAAAAGAAAATGCTATTTACACGAGAATAGTGCAGCTATGTTCCAGATACCGTGCACCCGGTAAAGATTCACCACGTGTCTCATGTATTTCTCAACTTGGTCACTCAATCCCTGATGAACATGTCATTATATATCAGACATGCCGACCTGTCTATAGTAATAAACGATAAGTCTTTCCCAAATACTAAAGGCGCACCGCGGCGTGTTGCTGGCATGTTTGGTCCCCACCGTGCAGTTTGGGGAAATTGTGGTCGGTAATTTTGTTCCATTGCGTTTGAGAAATTCGGAAGCAGCAGAATTTATGAGGGGTGGGGGGGGGGGGGAGTCTCACTAACTAGGGGTATTTCTATTGGCTCCTTTTGGGTATTTGAAAGGGTTAATCTTTTCAGGTAAACGGCAAGGTAAAATACAGGATTAACTCGGCTCTGAATAGATTTGGAAACACTCCACTGAATGCATCCTGTCATGAAGGTGCTGTCTCGGTGCTTCTTGTTCATTGGTTAACGCTTGGGACAAACTGCTTCAACTCAAATCGTTCAAGTCAGCTGTAGAAGCCTTTAAATTCAACCTGACGCACGCACAAAGAATTCAAACCAAAAGTAGCGCCTGTTTGCCCCGCTATAACACAGTCACCATTTCCTGAACATTGACAGCTGCTGTTCCTGATTGCTTATCTCAGTAAGGGCCCGCTACACTCCCACCTCCTTCCTTGGGAAGTTGCTTTACTATGTCACACGAAAGACATCGTGCGGGGAATTTTCGTTTTGGTAAGGATTTTGTTCGCGAGGTTTTAGGCTGCACTAAACGGTGACCTAGCATTTAGATTGAAACACCACTCAGTAGTGCGCTGATTTACTCCATAACTTGTGTTTACTTTAAAGCCAATTGATGTGCCAACAGGCAGGGCACTATCAAACGGTTTAAATACCCGGCAGTAAAACAAAAACGGTCCAGGGCCGACCCTTCCAGGCTAAGTCAGATAACGGGTGAGTTCATTACTCAGAGACAGGGTTTTGTCCTATTTAAAACAACAGTAACTAAACTGGCCTGTGATCATCTAGTTGTCATGTTGAATACTCCTCGGCTCACTATTTTCAGTGATGATCATAACCGGGTGTTGATGTGCAAATGAAGCAGAAAACATGTCTGTTTGCTATTAATTAAAATGTACTTGCGGGGCCTGAGTGAGGTGTTTGTACAGAAGGTAAATGATATTTCTGTTTCAAGAAAGCTGCTGAATTTAGCGAGGCGCAGTTTGTTGTAGTTACAATTAGCACCAAGTTTCCGGGCGGACGGGACTGGAGGTCAGTCCAATTACTTCACAGAATTCAACACCTGGATTGACATTTGACACAAAAAGTCAATCTGGAATCATTTCTCAGTTGATTGGGAATGACACCGAGGCTGTGGTTTTGAATTCTGACGTGCGAGAGGAATTGCGAATCTATCGATGGGATCGATCGACAGGATTGATAATGGACAAGGAGGCAACTTTCTGAGGGAGGGTCAGTAGAGGGCGAGATGGGTTGGAGCGAGGTGTGAGGTGGAAGAGGCGACTTTTTTTATAGATATATTTTTTATTGAAAAGATGATTTAAAAAAAATTACAAAAGTATTACAAGCAAGCATAAACACCAATATAAGATTAAATAAATAAGAAAAAAATTAAATAATAACCGAAACGACAAACGAAAAAAACATTTTTAGCTTTATCTTACCCAGGATGCCCATGACAGTGTCAAAGACTGATGAACCTCCTCATAGTCCTCTCCCCGAATCCTGGTCGTCTCTTTTTACCCTCTTGATATCCCCAGCTCTTGTACTAATTGTTGGTTATGTATCTTGCCCTGATCTACTCCGTGTAGATAACTCGGGCAAACGCCATCAACTTGTAAATCTGAGGAAGGGTCACCGGAAACGTTATCTCTGATTCCTCCCCATTGATGCTGCCAGACCTGCTGAGCTTTTCCAGCAATTTCTGTTCTTTGTAAATCTCTGTCCGCCGGCGATTTCCGCCTCGCCTCTCCGCCGACATGTGGTTGAGGGCAGCGGGTGGGCGCGTTCCAGGGCACCGGGAATGAGAAATCGGTGAAAGCTTTCAGTCTCGGCAAGGACAGACAAGCATGTGAAATGATTTGATGTGCCTGAAGACCAGGATAAGGAGTGAAAATCTTTCCAGTGAGGATAGAGTGAACACGGGGATCTTAGAACATGTGTTCCCATCTGGGCAGCATCGCAAGTTTCCTGTTCTTGGACTTGGGGCGGAGAGGGATTTGCACTGGCCCTCAGTACATGCTGGAGGGTGGAGGTCACCTAGAGCAGGCCAACTAAAGGACGGCAGATTTCCTCTCCTGAACGAAAACTAGTTATTTAAAAATCTAGTTGCATCACTGGTCGTTGTTACAGAGACCAGCATTGTGTTCCAGAACGTAAATTCCTCCAGCTGCTAAGGTAACTATTTAGAAACGTTTCTAGAAAATGACAGTGAGGACTGCAGATGCTGGAGATCAGAGTCGAGTGTGGGGTGCTGGAAAAGCACAGTCGGTCAGGCAGCATCCGAGGAGCAGACTAATTTAGAAACATGACCGTCGTTCTAATTAACTTGGTCAATTCGAATTAATAATCGCACTTTTATCATAGAATCCCTACAGTGTGGGACGCAGGCCATTCGGCCCATCGAGTCCACACCAACCCTCCGAACAACATCCCGCCTAGACCCACACTCGTACCTTATCATTCTGCATTTCTCATGGATGATCGACCTAACCTGCACTTCAAGGGACAATTTAGGATGGCCAACCCACCCAACCAGCACATCTTCGTGACTGTGGGGAGGAAATCCACACAGACACGGGGAGAATGTACAAACTCCACACAGTTAATCGTCTGAATGCGGAATCGAACCCAGGCTGAGCTATCGTACTGCCTCTCGTTTAATTTCCTCTGCTTATCGAAACCCATTCAATAAAATGAGCCATTTAGCTCCATATTTATAAGGGAAACAGACGATTTCGGATCAATAGCAACATCGATGATCCCTAATCGATTTGGATGTGTAAAGCAATTAACCTTAATACCGAATTACTGGCTGGTCACTTGAACAGTATCTAAGCACCTTCAGTAGAATCGATTTCACTTCAGAAATCAACGATCAAGTGAGAGATAGTGAAATAATTAGAACACATGTCCATTCGGGCATGCGATAACACACGGCTGGCGCAGGTGGGACTCGAACCCTGGCCTACCAGCGGGGACTCTACCGCCGCGCTACACGAAGATAATGATTGCTTCAAAAAAAAAATCACACAGCACCAGGTTATAGTCCAACAGGTTTATTTGGAAGCACTAGCTTTTGGAGCGCTGCTCCTTTATCAGGTAGTTGTAGGAATCGCCTGGTGAAGGAGTAGGCACTCTGAAAGCCAGCGCTTCCAATAAACCTGCTGGACTATAAGTTGGTGTTGCGTGATTTTTTTAAACTTTGTCCACCCCAGTCCAATACTGGCACCTCCAAATCATCATAATTGCTGGGTTCGAATGAGGTATTGTGCTTTAGTGAGTAGCATCCCTCTGCCTTCATGTCCCACCCCACGGTCCAGAGTAGCCAATGGAGGTGACCAAACAGCCTGATTCCTCCTGCTGGGGGTGTAGGGTGTGTTGCCGGAAAAGGGGAGTCTGCTGGCGCCCCAAGCGGCAGCCTTCAGGATAACCTGGTCAGCACACGACCTTGACTCCTTCTGAGCACTCAGCGTGAGGTGAAAGGAAAACACGGATTGGTATGGAACCGAGACTGACTCACAAAAGGGAACTCCTGCCAGAACAAGAGGATTGACAGCTTGATAATGCAATCAAAATAAAACTAAGGACAAAAATGTAGGTCGAAGGAATTTGACTGGATGTGGGAATGGAAGGTTTGAGTTCTAAAGAAAGGCTGGGACTATTTTCACTGGAGGGTAGGAGGGTGAGAGGTGACCTGATAAAGTTTATAACATAATCAGAGGTATAGATGGAGTTGATGGTAGTTATCGTTTCCCTAGGATGGGAGATTTCAAGACTAGGGATGCATTTTTAAGGTGAGAGGAGAGAGATTTTGAAAAGATAAGAGGGGCAATTTTTTTACATAGAGGATTGTTCGTTTGTGGAGTGAACTTCCTGAGGAAGCGTTGGATGTGTGTACAATTACAATGTTTAAAAGACATTTGGATAAGTACATGAATAGGAAAGAATATGGACCAGGAGCAGGCAGGTGGGACTAGTTTAGTTCAGGATTATGTTCAGCATGGACTGGTTGGGCCGAATGGTCTGTATCAGTGCTGAATGACTCTGTGACTCTGACCTTCTATGAAAGTCGTTTCCTGGTCTGTTTAGACCCTGATTGAGGAAGTGGTTTGGGACAAGGCATTGCCAGTAGTGTGATGAGCTGGTTTACTTCGCTCAGGGAAAATGGAATTATCCCAGGAGTGAGGGATGTGGAGAGGAATCCCTGAGGCCTGGATGTTTAAACCTAAAACATTACCCTTCATTTTCATCAATGATTTGGGACAAGGCTACGTCCTAGCAGGTCGATCTGCTGCTCGATAGATAGCATTTACTGAGGTGACATTTAGGGCCTAGACGGTTAGCCAGAATAGAAACATGAGAGGGGGGTAAGATAAGACAGAAAGCATCAGAAAGGGCCGAGGAATGGTACAACACACTATCTCTGACAAATAACGGGGTGGAAATAAATGTTTCAGAGTGACTCAGAGAGGCGGAGGACTGGGACAGGGGAAGAATTTGGCAGCAACAATGACATGGAAGCCGTGTTGGGAAGGAGAGTCACAGACCGCAATCATTCCCCAGCCTCTCTGAGGTCAGAGGGAAGGGCTTGTCCTTGAAAAATGCTGTTTATCAATCAACCAGCTGAACTACAAACCAGCTAAGGGGCTCAGTCAGCTGGCTGTGTCTGTGTGGGATCTTGCTGTGCACAGATTGACTACAGCTTCATTGGCTGGAAACACCTTTTGGGGCACCCTGCTGTAACATCCGCAGTAACCAACGTAAATCATTTCTCAAATGGCGCGGGAAACAACTGAGCAGAGGGGTTCAGGAAGGATTCCCCTCCCCCCCCTCTCCAGTCTGTAAATGTTGGTGGACGGGGAAAGGCTGTTCAGGGTATGGGCGGCATGGTGGCTCAGTGGTTGGCACTGCTGCCTCACTGGGACCTGGGTTCGATTCCACCATCGGGTGTCTGTGTGGAGTTTGCACATTCTCCCCGTGACTGGGTGAGTTGCCTCCCACAATCCAAAGATGCGCAGGTTAGGTGCATTAGTCAGGGGTAAATAGGAGAAAGTGAGGTCTGCAGATGCTGGAGATCAGAGATGGAAATGTGTTGCTGGAAAAGCGCAGCAGGTCAGGCAGCATCTAGGGAACAGGAGAATCGACGTTTCGGGCATTAGCCTTCCTGAAGAAGGGCTAATGCCCGAAACGTCGATTCTCCTGTTCCCTAGATGCTGCCTGACCTGCTGCGCTTTTCCAGCAACACATTTCCATCAGGGGTAAATAGGTCTGGGTGGGTTACTCTTAGGGGGCTTGTTGGGCCGAATGGCCTGTTTCCCCACTGTAGGGATTCTATAGGGAGGGGGCGGACAGTGAAATCTCGACAAGGCACACGGGTCAAACTGGGGAGGTTATAAGAACAATGGAATTCACCAACAACGTGTTGTGAAAGGGACAAGAGATCTGTTAGATCTGTTAGATCTGTTAGAATATCTACCCAAAGTCAGAAACAGCCAATGGAAGGCCGGCGGATCCTCTCAGTCTATAAAATAATGACCAGTTCACACGGAAAGGATTGCGTATGTTCTGGAACTCAGGCTGGGGGGAGGGGGTTCGTGACTGGATGGCAGGGAAACTTGAGAAGGTGAGGCAACCTGAGGGAGTCGAGTCCTGTTTGATAGTAGGATTGGGAATGTACAGTTGTGAGTGCGCTTTTCAAGATAGACAGGCTCAGCGCTGGCCAGCAGTCAGGTAGAGAGTGTGTTGCTGGAAAAGCACAGCAGGTCAGGCAGCATCCCAGCAGCAGGAGAGTCGACGTTTCGGACATAAACCCTTCATCAGGATTCTCCTGCTCCTCGGATGCTGCCTGACCTGCTGCGCTTTTCCAGCAACACACTCTCCACTCTGATCTCCAGCATCTGCAGACCTCACTTTCGCCCTGAAACAGCAGAGAGGTAATTGGGGGAAGAGGGGAGGGGGGAACCGATCCATTGTATGCAGAGAGCAGCCACTTTCTGGAATTGTTGGTCAAAGAAGCCTATTGGAGGTCATGTAGTTTGAATGTTTTCAAAGAGTAACCGAATCAGTACCGGGGTGAAGAGGCAGCTTAGAGAGATCTAACCGCCAGGACAGGACAGCGATGAGCATTGGAAACGGGCAAAGCCAGTCTCTGCAGAGGGGTCACTGGACTCGAAACATTAACTCTGTCTCTCTTTCCACAGCTGCTGCCTGACCCGCTGAGTTTCTCCAGCAATTTCCGTTTTTGTGACAAAGACCTGAAACAAAGGAAGAACTGCTGGGGGATCTCAGCAAGTCCGGCAGCAGCTGTGGGGAGAGAAACAGAGTTAACGTTTCGATTCCAGTGACCCGTCTGCAGAGACCGGCTTTGCCCGTTTCCAATGCTCATCGCTGCCTCTTCACTCCCTCTCTGTCTCTCTCCCCATAGTCCTACTGAGTTCCTCCACATTGGTGGGTGCACCCACGCCGTCCCGAGGAGATCTTTAAGGGGGAGAGCTCCTCAGTAGGGAACACAATGAAAGGGAAGCGCAGGTCTGACCAGTTTTCCGTTTCTCTCGCCAGGTTAAGGTATGGTTTCAGAACAGAAGGACAAAATACAAGCGGCAGAAGCTGGAAGAGGAGAGTCCGGAGACACAGCAGAAACGGAAAGGCACACAGCACGTCAACAGGTGGAGAATGGCCACTAGACAAACTAGCCCAGAGGACATTGATGTCATTTCAGAAGATTAGAGGCAGTTTGGACAAAGACAGCGACACAAACCTCTCAGTATAATTCGTGCAATGGCCACTCCCTGCAGCTGAGTCCATGGACTGGATCATGGAACGGAAAATAAATCTATAAATATATTCAACACGTTTTATTCTAGTGGCCCACGGTGGAGCTAAGGAACCCACTTCCAATCAAGTCATAGGAGACAAGATGGACTTTTGACAAAATGCTTCAAACGTGTGATTATACTTTAATTAAAAGGAATATTTGTTTTTTTTTAAATGTTCGATTGCATCAATTTGGAGCCGGTCTCTCCTCGCTGGAAATGACCTTCGGGTTATGGGGCGGATGATGGAGCGAATCCCCCCGCCAGGCGGCTCGCTGTACACGGGGAATTTCAATGCTTGTAAGACGGATTTGATTAAAGGTGACCAGGAGCAGCCAGCGTCTGCGGCCAGAGCTACGGGGATGGTGACTTTTCACGTTTTAGGTCGGAGGATTTATAAAGGGAATCAAATAAAGATTCCCACCGCCCCCCCTCCCCCAACCCCACCCCCCGAAAGGCGTCCGGAGCACACGGAGAGTGTGAATGAGAAAGACTCATTGAAATAAAAATGTTTCTACGGGTTTGCGAACAGAGGAAAGGTCGGACGGTCGATAGGAGTTTAGCTCCGAGAACTTCGTGTAAATAAAAGACACCCACGTGGATTCTGTTCCTTGATGTCCCCCCCCCCCCCCCTCCCCCAGATCCGTTTTATAATGGTCTTCGTTGTCGATTGTACATATATGTGTCACCAATGGCGTGTCTGTACTACAGAATAATAAGGGAATATTTTTTCCACAATAAAATATATTAAAAAAAAGTTTTCTCGAGGTTAGGATTTGCGATCAAATGTTCTCAACGTCCGAAAGCAAACGCTGGAAATCGGAAATAAACATAAGAAACTCCTGGAAATCCCCTCCACCGTTGCTGCATCCTGTCCCAACCTCCCTCCGGTTCCAGACCTGACACATTAACTCGGTTTCCACTCACGGAAACCGAGCTTGACCAGCTTTCTCTTCCATTATTTTTCTTTTATTCATTCACGGGATGAGGGCATCGCCAGCTAAACCAGCATTTATTGCCCATCCCCAATGGCCCAGAGCGTAGTTAAGAGTCAACCCCATTGCTGTGGGTCTGGAGTCACCTGTGGGCCAGACCAGGTAAGGATGACCGTTTCCTTCCCTCAAGGGCATTAGGGTTTGAGTGCCGCAGGTGAGAGGCGTGGGAACTCGCCTGAGTTTTAACACTGGGCCGATCCTCCCAGTGGTAGGTCTTGTTGGGATCACAGTGATTCCCCCCTTGCCCCAGCAGGACGCAGGAGCCCCATTCACCTGCCGCATAGACAGAGGTAAATGCCCCCTGTCATCAGGCACAACACACACACAGGAAAGACAATGTCATATTACACCGACACAATAGTTCACAGAACGCCTGGTGACATGAAACAGACATAAGCACCAATTCTCACAAACCAATCTCACATAAAACACGCACACACAGACACATAGACACACAGACACACACAGACACAAAGACACACACAGACACATAGACACACACAGACACATAGACACACACAGACACACAGACACACACAGACACATAGACACACACAGACACATAGACACACAGACACACACAGACACAAAGACACACACACACACACATAGATACACACACACACAGATACATAGACACACACACACACACACACACACCACTTAGAACAAAGCATATGGACACATACACAAGCAACCCAGGGCTGATGGCTGGGAGACTATGGGACTGCACTTTCCCCTGAAGAGGGTCTCAGGTGTGGATTGAGGGTAATAGGGGCCACAATGCGCTGCCTGGAAACGTGGTGGAAGCAGGTTCCATTGAGGCATTTGGTGCGGACATTAGATGGCTATTCGGATAGGAATGGGATATGGCAAAAAGACAGTAGATTGGCACTAGATCAGAGAACCAGTGCAGTCACAATGGCCCGAATGGCCTCCGCTTGCACCATAACAAACCTGTGATTCCGTGGAATGTGCAGAGCCTTCCATTCAGTCCTGGGAGGAAGGTTTGCAGGATCTTCAGCCTCTCCGGGTCATGGACATTGATGGTCCTTATCCCTTGTCCCTACTTCCCAACTGAGGAGTTTACCACCCCGGGTTTACAGCCCGGATTTACCAGCCTGGGTTTACCACCCTGGGCTTACCAACCCGCGTTTACTAAGCTGGGTTTACCACCTTGGGTTTACTACGCTGGGTTTACTAGCCTGGGTTTACCAACACGGGTTTCCTGATGAAGAGATTATGCCTGAAACATCAATTCTCCTGCTCCTTGGATGCTGCCTGACCTGCTGTGCTTTTCCAGCACCACCCTTTTCGGTTAGTAACCCCAGGCTAGCAAATGGGTGGTAAACCTAGACTAGTAAATCCAGACTAGTTGGGTTGGAGAAAGTGAGGACTGCAGCTGCTGGAGATCAGAGTCGAGAGTATGATGCTGGAAAAGCACAGCAGGTGTTTTGGGCATAAGCCCTTCATCAATTGGAGGAGGGGGTTGGGGGGAGGACAATGGAGCTGAGAGACAAATGGGGTGGGGGTGGGACTGGGGGCAAATAGCTGGGAAGGCGATATGTGGAAGCAGGTGGGAGCTAATTGTGATAGGTCGGTGGGGAGGGTGGAATGGATAGGTGAGAAGGAAGATGGACAGTTAGAGGAGGGTTTACTGACCCCTGGGAGTTTGGTGCTCCTGGCCAATGAGAGGCTGACAGCTCCAGTACTGGGTTAAGCCCATGGAAGCGACCGTGGGGAGTGGTACATTCATGTGTATGTGTGAGTGTGTGTGTGTGAGTATGTGTGAGTGTGAGTGTGAATGTGTGTGTGTATGTGTGTGAATGTGTGCGAGTGTATGTGTGTATGTGTGCAAGTGTGAGAGTATGTGTGTGAGTGTGTGTGTTTGTGAGTCTGTGTGTGTGTCTCTGTGTGTGTGAGTATGTGTGTGTGTAAGTGTGTGTGTTAGTCTGTGAGAGTCTGTGTGTGTGAGTCTGTGAGTATCTCTGTGTGTGTATGTGAGTCTATGAGAGTCTGTGTGTGTGTATGTGAGTGTGTGTGAGTCTGTTTGTGTGAGTGTGTGTGTCTGTGAGAGTCTGTGTGTGTGTGAGTGTGTCTGTGTGTGTGAGTGTGTGTGAGTCTGTGTGTGTATGAGAGTCTGTGTGTGTGTGAGAGAGTGTGTGGGTGTGTGTGTGAGTCTGTGTGTGTGAGTCTGTGAGAGTCTGTGTGTGGGTGTCTGTGTGTGTTTTTGTGTGAGTCTGTGTGTGTGTGAGTCTGTGAGTGTGTGTGTGTGAGTCTGTGAGAGTCTTTGTGTGTGTGAGTGTGTGTGGGGGGTGGGGGGTGTCTTGCCAGATGGTTATAGAGAGATGGGGGATGCTGTTCAGAAGGAATGGACTATGAACGGCCCACCCCCTAGCCTTCCTCGGGATTCCATGATGCTGGGGCCAGGAGACAGTGGGCAAGGTCCCAGCTGAATGCATGAGTGCCACCCCACTATCCAAACCACCAGCAGGGGCTTGGAAGATTCAGGTCCTCTCAATTCAAGGTTTGTGAGAAGATTTGTACCTCGGGTGCTCGTTGTTGTGGTTCTGTTCACTGAAGCAGACCATCACTCCGCAGGACCCACCCCAGCAGGCAGCCACAATGGCCATGAGGAACAGACTACACCACCTTCACCACTGCAGCAGCTCCCGAAACATCCATCCTCCACCGAACGGTGAAGAGAAGGTCAGATGAAGTTTGATGTTAAATAGAAATAAATGAGAAAAAAAAGGATGCAGCAGGGCTGGCGATCAGAAGCAGACAAGCCATTCCCACCTACCCTGCTATTACTGTGACCCACGACAGAGACAGACCATTCTCAGGATGCTAGTGGGAGTCTGGAATAATCAGCTCACAAACTACATCAACTTCAAGATGGCGGCGGAGTAGGACTCTTCAGCTGCAGTCTGTTCACTCTGTCCGTTCTTTCTCCCTTTTGTTTCTCTTCTTTTTCTCACTTTGTGTTTCTTTTCTCCTTTCTTCTCCTAGTCTCAGCACGGACGCGGCAAGGCGTCCTCTCAGCCCAGTGCGGGAATCTGTTAGTTGCCCATGGCTGTCTCTAGGCCCAGCATCTGAGAAGGCTGGCGGTGAGAGTGGGGCCCAGCGAGTGCCTGGCAATCAGAGACTGTGAGTGGATCCTGCCCGGGAATGTTCCGGAAGCAGCTGGAGGAGATCAGAAGCGGCGGCAGCATCATAAGAAAGAGAAACCACCCCAACACACACAAAAGAAGTTGCATCAAAACACTGTTCAAAAGAGCCACAACACACTGCAGTACACCAGAACTGCAAAAAGAGGAAGAAGAACACCTACACAATGTATTCGCCAAAAGTGGATACCCCCGCAATTTCATCAACAGATGCCTAAGGGAAAGACAACGGAATGAGGACATGCCACAACCCAAAGGACTAGCCACACTACCATACATCAAGAGCATTTCTGAACTGACAGCCAGACTACTACGACCACTAGGACTCATAACAGCTCACAAACCAACAGCCACTCTCAGGCAACAACTCACCAGGACAAAGGACCCGATACCCAGCATGAGCAAAACCAATGCAGTGTACAAAATCCCCATGTAAGGACTGCACAAAACACTACATAGGACAAACAGGAAGACAGCTAACGGTCCGCATCCATGAACACCAACTAGTCACGAAATGACACGACCAGCTATCCTTAGTAGCCACACATGCAGGTGACAAGCAACATGAGTTCGACTGGGGCAACACTACTATTATAGGACAAACCAAACAGAGAACAGCCAGGGAATTCCTAGAGGCATGGCACTCATCCACAGATTCTATTAACAAACACATTGATCTGGACACAATATACCAGCCACTACAGTGGACAGCCGGAACTGACTACTGGAAGAGACAAATCACTATAAATGCCAGAGGAAAGATCACAGAAGCGCTTCACAGGAGGGTCCCAAGCACTGAGGATGTCACCTAGACAGGGACAAAATGTATGCAACACAAATTCCCAGCTCGGCGAACAGAACCACAACAGGTCCTCTCAGTCTCAGATGAAAGGTGCACAAGCACTGTCTTCCACACAAGAAAAAAAAAACTTGAATACAATCTCACAGAAACAGGATATGATCACTCACAAATCTCTTGACTGTTAACCATTTGAAAAATCTCTAGCATTTGAAGAATCTCCATGATACAAAATCAGAAATTGATTGAATCTGTTTAAGATGTATGTCACTCACAGCTCTTTCATTTGTTTTTCTCCAACATTTACAGTGGGGTTCACCTTCTGACAAGACGTTAGAATCAGCAGGATGTCCAACCCTGGGCCACTAACAGGAAAGGGCAATAACTTGGTAAATCTTGTATTGTGTCTTAAAATCAATATACAGCCACACAAGAACCCGGGTGTAATAGAGTAGAATAGTTAAGCTAATTACAGCAAACAAATCATTTCATTTAATTCATTCCAGGATGCCCCTGGAATCTTCCATTACAGCACTGATGTTGAACAGCCGGTGTTGGACTGGTGAGGACAAAGTTAAAAATCACACAACACCAGGTTATAGTCCAACAGGTTTATTTGGAAGCACTAGCTTTCGGAGCGACTCTCCTTCATCAGATGGCTGTGGACGACCGCCACCTGATGAAGGAGCGTCGCTCTGAAAGCTAATGCTTCCAAATAAACCTGTTGGACTATAACCTGGTGTTGTGTGATTTTTAACTTAGATGCCAGAGGAATTGGTGGAGGCTGGTATAATTGCAACATTTAAAGGGCATCTGGATGGGTACATGAATAGAGGGTTTAGAGGGATATGGGCCAAATGCTGGCAAATGGCACTAGATTAATTTGGGATATCTGGTCGGCATGAACGAGTTGGACCGAAGGGCCTGTCTCCGTGCTGTACATTTCTGTGATTATAAAAGCATCTTGCATTTATCTAGCATCTTTGACATCTCAAAGTTTAGCACAATCCACCAAAGTGGACACAAACTAGGACGGTTGATCAAAAGCTTCATTAAGGAGGTAACTTTGAATCACATCTTAATACAGTGATACTTGGGAAAACAAAACAAAGAGGATTGTGTAGGATTGGACAACTGATGCGACATATAGTTTAGATGTGGAGTTATGTGGCTGATGTAGCATGCAGAGACAAAGCCTTGTGTAGCCAGTGTGAGATTTGTAAGGAGCTGCTTCCTGTTAGTTGTGCTAATTTGCCTATTATTTGTTTGAACTTGTGACAGTTTATTCTTCCCTTGCAGCCTGAAGTAATAATTTAGTGTTACATTTCAGAAATTTGCAAAGCCCAAACATCTCCCAATTATTTCTTAAAATTCAGGTCTCTAACATGAGGTTGAATCTTGAGGTTCTTTCTTGTACCAACTCAGAATGTCCTAATTTTCTCCCTTGTGTTTCAATTACCAAAAATTGGGATTACCTTAATCTGCCTTTGCAGTTGTATTATGACCTACCTTTGGAGCAGATAGATTTGAAGTTAGATTTTCTAGTTCAGAGGGTGGGAGACTCCCACTGCATCACAAGAACTTCGATGACCAGAACTGAATACAGGGTACTGTACTCAAAGTGCGCTACACAGTTGAATCATGACATCCTCTCCTCGGACAGTCTACCATCGTCCAGTCTTTGATTTGTTTTTTTCACAAGGTTCAGTTGTCAATAAAAGAACATTCTCTTCTACACACATATACACACAAATGTACATGACAAGTTCATACATATAAATATCCACAAAAACATGCCAGTGAAGAGATGCACGAGTAATTCAAGGATGCAGTCTGATGTAATCATATACCCCAGCCAGTGCCAAATCAAAATTACTGTATCCAATACAAAGTCAAAGTGATGTTAGAATACTTTCAGATTGCCAGTAAAGTGAAACAGTTGTATGTATGAATTGATAAACAAACATTAAGCAGGGAGCAAGTCCCTGATCAGCTAGAAACTTGAAGGTGTTCTAGGGATTCTATGATTCTACATGTGATTTCATTTCAAGAAGACAGACTGGCATCACATTGGGTTACAATGCAGCAGTGCCAATGTAAAATGGATTTTATTTTAATGTTTATAGGCAATGGCCTCCCACTTGTCACAGTATTGACAATTACTCACATGGAGAAAGTGCTGCTCCTGTGTGCGCAGAGAAGTTCTTTGTCATTGATTCTGGTGAACCATACAACCTACACTTTGTGTATTGTCCTGCTGCTTATCACAACCACCTGATGAAGGAGCAGCGCTCAGAAAGCTAGTGCTTCCAATTAAACCTGTTGGACTATAACCTGGTGTTGTGTGATTTTTTAACTTTGTACACCCCAGTCCATCACTGGCATCTCCAAATCACATAAAGACCAGGACCAATAGTCTGGCATCACTGAGACTGCCTCCAGAAATGGACATACACATTCCAATCAACTGACTTTACACTTAAATACACTGCACAGTTAATGAAAAGCAAAGAGATGTTTGCCTTACCTATTAATGTTATTTTGAGTTTTCTTCCCTTTAGAATATTTTCCACTTGCTCATTGCATCTCTTTTCAGTTGGCTTTTTATATATATTTTAAAATCCACTTCTTTCAGTGCAGAAAAATAGTAACTGTAATGGAACACCCTGGTTGTGTGACGATCTTCCTGACTCTCAAATCAGTGAGTGAAATGTGGTATCACATCGATAGCTTCATTGCATAAAGCTGCAAACAAATAAAATAATTGATGAGGAATGTCTTTCAATTAATACCCAAGCTCTTGCTTTGTTACCCATGAATTACCTATGAAAGAAAATGGTGAACATTTCTCCTTTAAACATGTTAATATAAGGTCACTGTGATCACTGTTTACTCCCAACTTGACAAGCCTTTCATAAAAAATAATATTTTTATGGTTCCCTTATACCTAATTTTAAACATATTCCCCCATGTTCTTCACTCCTGGCTGAAGTACTTTGATTTGAATTGTAAATCAATCTCTTATCAGGCTTCACATTAATGTTGACGACGTTAATATAGAACACACAGCATAATTGTATAACGTTTCATTGTCAGTTATTTCAAAGCTTGCATTTAATTCAAATGAGCTTTGGCAACAGAATATTCAATGAATTCAACAAGCATTTAACTACTAGTAGTGCACATAATAATTTCTAGCTTTTACTTATTTTATTTTATATTTATTTTATTTTCTTCTCCATTATTAAGGCAGTAACAACAGGTATTTTGGAAAGTCAAAATGAAATCCATCAGTTTTTTGAAGGGTGAATCATGTTTGACTAATTTGCTTTTGTTCTTTGAAGATGCTACAAGCAATGTGAATAATGGGGATCCTGCAGATGTTATACAGGTATATGGACATTAGATGGCATTTGATAATACACAAGGTAAGTTCACATGTGGTTGGGGGTAATTTATTAGAGTCATAGAGTCACAGAGATGTACAGCACGGAAACAGACCCTTCGGTCCAACCCGTCCATGCCGACCAGATACCCCAACCCAAACTAGTCCCACCTGCCAGCACCCGGCCCATATCCCTCCAAACCCTTCCTATTCATATACCCATCCAAATGCCTCTTAAATTTTGCAATTGTACCAGCCTCCACCACTTCCTCATTCCATGCACGTACCACCTCTGTGTGAAAATGTTGCCCTTAGGTCTCTTTTATATCTTTCCCCTCTCACCCGAAACCTATGCCCTCTAGTTCTGGACTCCCCCACCCCAGAGAAAAGACTTTATATATTTATCCTATCCATGCCCCTCATAATTTTATAAACCTCTATAAGGTCACCCCTCAGCCTCCGATGCTCCAGATAAAACAGCCTCAGCCTGTTCAGCCTCTCCCAATAGCTCAAATCCTTCAACCCTGGCAACATCCTTGTAAATCTTTTCTGCATCCTTTCATGTTTCACAACATCTTTCCAATAGGAAGGAGACCAGAATTGCATGCAATAGTCCAACAGTGGCCTAACCAATATCCTGTACAGCCGTAACATGATCTCCCAACTCCTGTACTCAATACTCTGACCAATAAAGGAAAGCATACCAAACGCCGCCTTCACTATCCTATCTACCTGCGATTCCACTTTCAAGGAGCTATGAACCTGCACTCCAAGGTCTCTTTGTTCAGCAACACTCCCTAGGACCTTACCATTAAGTGGATACATCCTGCTAAGATTTACTTTCCCAAAATGCGGCACCTCAGATTTATCTATATTAAACTCCATCTGCTACTTCTCAGCCTATTGGCCCATCTGGTCAAGATCCTGTTGTAATCTGAGGTAACCCCCTTCCCTGTCCACTACACCTCCAATTTTGGTGTCACATTCAAACTTACTAACTGTACGTCTTATGCTCATATCCAAATCATTTATATAAATGACAAAAAGTAGAGGACCCAACACCGATCCTTGTGGCATTCCACTGGTCACAAGCCTCCAGTCTGAAAAACAACCCTCCACCACCACCCTCTGTCTTCTACCTTTTAGCCAGTTCTGTATCCAAATGGCTAGTTCTCCCTGTATTCTGTGAGATCTAACCTTGCTAATCAGTCTCCCATGGGGAACCTTGTCGAACGATTTACGGAAGTCTATACAGATCACATCTACGGCTCTGCCCTCATCAATCCTCTTTGTTACTTCTTCAAAAAACTCAATCAAGTTTGTGAGACATGATTTCCAATGCACAAAGCCATGTTGACTATCCCGAATCAGTCCTTGCCTTTCCAAATACATGTACATCCTGTCCCTCAGGATTCCCTCCAACAACTTGCCCACCACCGAGGTCTGGCTCAGTGGTCTATAGTTCGTTGCCCTTGTGCTGCCATCCTTCTTAAACAGTGGCACCACATTAGCCAACCTCCAGTCTTCTGGCACCTTACCTGTGACTATCGATGATACAAATATCTCAGCAAAAGGCCCAGTGATCACTTCTCTCGCTTCCCACAGAGTTCTAGGGTACACCTGATCAGGTCCTGGGGATTTATCCACCTTTATGCATTTCAAGACATCCAGCACTTCCTCCTCTGTAATATAGACATTTTGCAAGGTGTCACCATCTATTTCCCTACAGTCTATATCTTCCATATCCTTTTCCACAGTAAATACTGATGCAAAATACTTGTTTAGTATCTCTCCCATTTTCTGCGGCTCCATACAAAGGCTGTCTTGCTGATCTTTGAGGGGCCCCATTCTCTCCCTAGTTACCCTTTTGTCCTTAATATATTTGTAAAAACCCTTTGGATTCTCCTTAATTCTATTTGCCAAAGCAATCTCATGTCCCTTTTTTGCCCTCCTGATATCCCTCTTAAGTGTACTCCTACTTCCTTTATACTCTTCTAAGGATTCACTCGATCTATCTTGTCCATACCTTACATATGCTTCTTTCTTTCTCTTAACCAAACCCTCAATTTCTTTCGTCATCCAGCATTCCCTATACCTACCAGCCTTTCCTTTCACCATAACAGGAATATACTTTCTCTGGATTCTCGTTATCTCATTTCTGAAGGCTTCCCATTTTCCAGCTGTCACTTTACCTGCGAACATCTGCCCCCAAACAGCTTTTGAAAGTTCTTCCCTAATACTGTCACAATTGACCTTTCTCCAATTTAGAACTTCACCTTTTAGATCTGGTTTATCCTCTTCCATCACAATTTAAAATCTAATAGAATTATGGTCCCTGGCCCCAAAGTGCTCCCCCACTGTCATCTCAGTCACCTGCCCTGCCTTATTTCCCAAGAGTAGGTCAAGGTTTGCACCTTCTCTAGTAGGTACATCCACATACTGAATCAGAAAATTTTCTTGTACACACTTAACAAATTCCTCTCCATCTAAACCGTTAACACAATGGCAGTCCCAGTCTATGTTTGGAAAGTTAAAATCCCCTACTATAACTACCCTATTATTCTTACAGATAGCTGTGATCTCCTTACAAATTGTTTCTCAATTTCCCTCTGACTATTAGGGGGTCTATAATACAATCCCAATAAGGTGATCATCCCTTTCTTATTTCTCAGTTCCACCCAAATAACTTCCCTGGATGTATTTCCGGGAATATCCTCCCTCAGTAGAGCTGTAATGCTATCCCTTATCAAAAACACCACTCCCTGTCCTCTCTTGCCTCCCTTTCTAACCTTCCTGGAACATTAAGCTGCCAGTCCTGCCCATCCCTGAGCCATGTTTCTGTTAGCTTGGATAGCAGATTGGCTAATCAACAGAAAGCAGAGAGTCAAGGTAAATGGTTCTTTTTCTGATTGGCAAGAGGTAACTCAAGGGATGTCACAGAATTTGAAATGTGGGCTCCAATTATTTACAATCCATATGAATAACCTGGATGCAGGAATACAAAGGACCTTAGCCAAACCTGTTAATGATGCTAAAATAATTCGCAATGAAGAAATAAAAATGGATATGGATCAGTAGGGTGAATGGGCCAAAGTTTGGAAGATGAATTTAAACATGACAAGAGTGAGGTTAGCCATTTATTCAGATAAATAAAAAGGCAATTTATTATCTAAATAGGGAGAAACATCAGCGCATGTCGGTGCAGAGGGATTTGAGTGTTCTTGTGCATGAATTGCAGAAAACTAGTATGCAGATACAGTAGGTAAAAAGGAAGGCAAATAGCATTATTGCATTTATTGTTAAAGAAATAGAATATAAAAATACTGAGGAATTGCTGCAACTGTATAAGGTGTTAAGTGAGACTGAACTTGGAGTATTGAGTACATTTTTGGTCCCCTTACATGAGGAGTGATATAAGTGCATTACAGGGAATTCAGAGGGGGTTTACTGGATTGATTCCAGAAGTGAGGGGTTTGCCTTATGAAGAGAAATTGAATAGTTTAAGCCTGTACTCTCTGGAGCTTAGAAGAATAACAGAAGATCCAGCTGAGGTATATAATATGCTAAAAAGGATTGACAAACTGGACATAGAGAGGATGTTTCCCCTTGTGCAGCATCTAGAATGAAAGGTCTTAGTTTTAGGATGAGGAGAATCAAACATAAAATGGAGATAAGGAGAAATTATTTCTCTCAAAGGATCATGAGTCTGTGGAATTCGTTACCCCACAGTGCAGTAGATACTGGAACATTGAGTAAATTTACGGAGACGGACAGATTTTCAATTAGTAATGAGCTGACGGGTTATAGAGAGTGAGCAGGAGAGTGGAGTTGAGGCTGAGATACAAATAGTCATGATTGTATCAAATATTGGAACATGTTTGAGGGGCTGAATTGCCTTCTTCTGATCATAAATCTCATGTTATCTACATGAACTTTAGTTCCTCTGTAACTCTTCATGATTCTGTTCCTACACAAATCTGCGGTAAATCCAAATGCTCACACTGGTCCTAGAAGATATTCTATCAGGATGATAATAGCTGCTTTTGGGACCCAATGTTTGCTAGGTATGGTTGAACTAGTAGAATGCAAGAAAATGATATGCAAATAAATAAATCTAATTGAGTACAGGATTAGGGACAGGATTCTTGGCAGTGTGGAGGAACAGAGGGATCTTGGTGTGCAGGTACATAGATCCCTTAAAATGGCCACCCAAGTGGGCAGGGTTGTTAAGAAAGCATATGGTGTTTTGGCTTTCATTAACAGGGGGATTGAGTTTAAGAGTCGTGAGATCTTGTTGCAGCTCTATAAAACTTTGGTTAGACCTCACTTGGAATACTGCGTCCAGTTCTGGTCGCCCTATTATAGGAAAGATGTGGATGCTTTGGAGAGGGTTCAGAGGAGGTTTACCAGGATGCTGCCTGGACTGGAGGACTTATCTTACGAAGAGGGGTTGACTGACCTCGGACTTTTTTCATTGGAGTAAAGGAGGAGGAGAGGGGACCTAATTGAGGTATACAAGATAATGAGAAGCGTAGATAGAGTCGATAGCCAGAGACTATTTCCCAGGGCAGAAATGACTAACAGGAGGGGTCATAGTTTTAAGCTGGTTGGAGGAAAGTATAGAGGGGATGTCAGAGGCGGGTTCTTTACATAGAGAGTTGTGAGAGCATGGAATGCGTTGCCAGCAGCAGTTGTGGAAGCAAGGTCATTGGGGACATTTAAGAGACTATTGGACATGCATATGGTCACAGAAATTTGAGGGTGCATACATGAGGATCAGTGGTCGGCACATCATCGTGGGCTGAAGGGCCTGTTCTGTGCTGTACTATGTTCTATGTTCTATTCTTCCCAAAGTACATCACCTCACAATTAGCTGCATTGAACTCTATTTGCCACCTCTCAGCCCAATTCTGCAGTTTATCCAAGTTCCCCTGCAACCTGTAACATTCTTCCAAACTGTCCATTACTCCACTGACTTTAGTGTCATCTGCAAATTTACTAACCCATCCACCTAGGCATGTGTCTAAGTTATTTATAAAAATGACAAACAGCAGTGGTCCCCAAACAGATCCTTGTGGCACACCACTAGTAACTGGACTCCAGGCTGAATATTTTCCATCAACCACCACTCGCTGCCTTCTTTCAGAAAGCCAGTTTCTAATCAAAAGTGCTAAATCGCCCTCAATCCCAAGCCTCTACAGTTTTTCCAGCAGCCTACTATGTGGAACCTTATCAAAGGCTTTACTGAAGTCCATGTACACCACATCAACTGCCCTACCCTCGTCTACACGCTTGGTCACCTTCTCAAACAACTCAATGAGGTTTGTGAGACACGACCTGCCCTTGACAAAACCATGTTGACTATCCCTCCTATTCCCCACCCCAGCAGGAGCGACTCCCCCCGTTCTCCCCCACTCTCCCCCTGCAGGAGCGAGTCCCCCCGTTCTCCCCCCTCTCCCCCTGCAGGAGCGAGTCCCCTGGTCTCCCCCTGCAGGAGCGACTCCCCCGTTCTCCTCCCTCTCTCCCTGCAGGAGCGACTCCCCCCATTCTCCCTCCTCTCCCCCTGCAGAAGCGACTCCCCCTGTTCTCCCCCCTCTCCCCCTGCAGGAGCGACTCCCCCCGTTCTCCCCCCTCTCCCCCTGCAGGAGCGACTCCCCCCGTTCTCTCCCCTCTCCACCTGCAGGAGCGACTCCCCCCGTTCTCCCCCCTCTCCCCCTGCAGGAACGACTCCCCCCTCTCACCCTGCAGGAGCGACTCCCCCTGTTCTCCCCCCTCTCCCCCTGCAGGAGCGAGTCCCCTGGTCTCCCCCCTCTCTCCCTGCAGGAGCGACTCCCCCGTTCTCCTCCCTCTCTCCCTGCAGGAGCGACTCCCCCCATTCTCCCTCCTCTCCCCCTGCAGAAGCGACTCCCCCTGTTCTCCCCCTCTCTCCCCCTGCAGGAGCGACTCCCCCCGTTCTCCCCCCTCTCCCCCTGCAGGAGCGACTCCTCCCGTTCTCTCCCCTCTCCCCCTGCAGGAGCGAGTCCCCTGGTCTCCCCCCTCTCCCCCTGCAGGAACGACTCCCCCCGTTCTCTCCCCTCTCCCCCTGCAGGAGCGACTCCCCCCGTTCTCTCCCCTCTCCACCTGCAGGAGCGACTCCCCCCATTCTCCCCCCTCTCCCTCTGCAGGAGCGAGTTCCCCCGGTCTCCCCCCTCTCCTCCTGCAGGAGTGAGTCCCTCTGTCCTCCCCCCTCTCCCCCTTCAGGAGCGAGTCCCCCCGGTCTCCCCGCTCTCCCCCTGCAGGAGCCACTCCCCCCGTTCTCCACCCTCTCCCCCTGCAGGAATGAGTCCCTCTGTTCTCCCCCCTCTCCCCCTGCAGGAGCGAGTTCCCCCGGTCTCCCCCCTCTCCTCCTGCAGGAGTGAGTCCCTCTGTCCTCCCCCCTCTCCCCCTGCAGGAGCGAGTCCCCCCGGTCTTCCCCCTCTCCCCCTGCAGGAGCCACTCCCCCCGTTCTCCACCCTCTCCCCCTGCAGGAATGAGTCCCTCTGTTCTCCCCCCTCTCCTCCTGCAGGAGCGAGTCCCCCTTCTCTTCCCCCTCTGAAACACAGTGTTCCCATGACGATAAGGAGACCAGAACTCTGTGCAGTATTCCCAGTGGGATAGCGAGACAGGACTTGTGCACAACATTACCAGAGGAATGAGAAGATGGGAACTATCACAGTATTCCCAGTGGGATTGGAGACTAGATCTGTGCACAGATCCCCTATGGGATACAGAGACAGTAACTGTGTACAACATTCCCAGTGATGTAGGCAGGTGGGAATTGTACATCGCTTTCTGGATAGGAATGGGAGATGGTAGCTGGATGCATTTATCCCAGTGTGGTAGGGAGAATGGGAACAGTGCACGGTATTCCCAGTGGGATAAGGACATAGGAGCTATGCAGATTATTCCCAGTGGGACACAGAGATGGGAGCTATGTATGATATTCCCAGTAGGATAGGGAGATGAGAGCTATGCAGATTATTCCCAGTGGGAGAAGGAGATGGGATCTGTGTACGGTATTCCCAGTAGGATAGGGAGATGGGAGCTGTGCAGACTTTTCCCAGTATAATATGGAGTAGGAGCTGTGTACGGTGTTCCCAGTAGGATAAAGAGATGTGAGCTGTGCAGATTATTCCTAGTGGGATATGGAGTAAGAGCTGTGCACGGTACTCCCAGTGGGATAGGGAGATGGGGGATGTGCAGATTGTTCCCACTGGGAGAGGGAGATGGGATCTTTGCATGGTATTCCCAGTAGGATAGGGAGATGGGAGCTGTGCAGAGCATTCCCACTGGGATATGGAGTGGGAGCTGTGCACAGTATTCCCAGTGGAAGAGGGAGATGGGAGCTGTGCAGATTATTCCCACTGGGATATGGAGTGGGAGCTGTGCACGGTATTCCCAGGAGGATAGGGAGATGGGAGCTGTGCAGATTATTCCCACTGGGATATGGAATGGGAGCTATGCACAGTATTCCCAGTGTTAGAGGGAGATGGGAACCATGCACAGTATTCCCAATGGGAGAAGGAGATGGGAACCGTGCATGGTATTCCCCAGTGGGAGGGGGAGATGGGAACCGTGCACAGTATTCCCAGTGGGAGAGAGAGATGGGAACCGTGCACTGTATTCCCAATGGGAGAAGGAGATGGGAACCGTGCATGGTATTCCTAGTGGGAGACGAAGATGGGAACCATTCATGTTATTCCCAGTGGGATATGCTGCCAACTGACTGCTCTTGCCCATCCCACTGGGGTGAGCCTTGGTCAGTGGGACAGGTCACACTCAGGGGTTGGGTTTGGAAGGGGTCAGGGGTCTTTACTGCTCGTCAGCTGTCTCCCGCTCTCCTCTGTTGGCACGTCCTCCTCCATTTCCCTCTCCTCACTGCTCAGTCCAGCCATCTCAAGGCACACTGTGTTCTCCGGCTCTGGGAGATCCACCTACCCGCAGTTCCTTCATTCTGTTTTATATTTTACTTGAATTTGTTTCCCCCTCTGATAGATGTTCTTCCTGAAATGCACCCAAATGATCACCATGGTCGAAGAGTAAATTCTATTAGGATTATCTGCTAGGCATTGTTCAACCACTGGAATGCATGAGAATGTAAAGTAATGCCAAGTCACCATAGTCTTATTGGACCATAGGACTGCTCTCTTATTAGAGAGACATTGCTGATGGTGATTCACCACCCCTCAGGTGAGGGGACATGCACCACCCCTCAGGGGAGGGGAGAGGTTGAGAAGGAGAGTCCTTTATAGTAACCTCAGCTGGGGTGGGCATTGAACACACACTGTTGGCATCACTCTACACTGCAAACCAGCCGTCCAGCCAATGGAGCTAACTAACCCCCCCATTGCAAGCATGACATGCAAATAAATAAATGCAATTATAAACGATTACAGCTTTAAACCTATTATCATTGCGTGTAATATACAAAAACACATTAGTGGAAATTATTTCTCATTAGGCTGTTTATATAAAATATTCCCATTTTAATTTCCATTTGAATAACACTTAATTATAACATTCTAACCCTGTGTATGCTGAAGTTAGGGATTATTTCCTGTATATTCTGCACTTTACATGGTTTCCAGCCAGGTTTGTATATTATTAAACATTTTTGTTCAGATTCCAAGAGGCGCCGCTGCTGGGAGGGAAAGTGTAGAGTTTTTGTTAATCTGTAGTACAGCTTTACTAGGAAATCTGGTTCAGAACAGCGAAGCTTTTCAATTCGTTCATAGCAAGGTTCCTTATGCCAGTCTGATAAATTGAAAGAGGTACACAATTCGGAGGAAGTCACGTGATTACACAACCTACATAACCAGGCTCTTTGTTTTTTCAACTCTGTTCCTCAGAACCTTACTAAGCACTTCATGTGTGGTTGTGGAAGATATGTCATTTGCTTTTACAGTGCGCCTTTAATTACCTCAATTTAGGTCTAAACACTCAACAACCAATATATTCCCACAAGACATGAGTTAGGGATTGATTGAGAGATGAATGTTGGCAAGGCAAGGGGAGAACAACATTGTCCTTTGGAATGTGCCATTAATTATTTGCCATGCAAATTAGAAGTTTGTCATTTATATAAATGATTTGGATGAGAATATAGAAGCCATGGATAGAAAGTCTGTGGATGACACCAAGATTGTTGCATAATAGACAGTGAAGAAGATTACAAAGCAATCTTGATCAATGAGCTGAAAAATGGCAGATGGAGTTCAATCTGGATAAGTGTGAGGTATTGAATTTGGGTATAATTCCTACAATTAATGGTTGAGCCTAGGGTAGTGTTGTAGAACAGAGGTACATAGGGGTTCAGGTACATAATTCTTTGAAGTATAGATGGGGTAGTTAAAAAAGATGTTTAGCATGCTTACCTTCATTGCTCCTTTAAGTATACCAGTTGGGACATCATGCTGATGTTGCATGTGACTTCGGTGAGGCCTCTTCTGGAATACTGTGTCCAGTACTTGGCTCCCTGTTATAGGAAGGATATCATTAAGCTGGAGAGGATTCAGAAGAGATTTGCTGGGTATGGAAGGTTTGATTCTGGATCAGTGGTGCTGGAAGAGCACAGCAGTTCAGGCAGCATCCAAGGAGCTTCGAAATCGACGTTTCGGGCAAAAGCCAAGGGCTCTTCCAGCACCACTAATCCAGAATCTGGTTTCCAGTATCTGCAGTCATTGTTTTTACCACATGGAAGGTTTGAGTTATAATGAGAGGCTGGATAGGCTGGGACTTTTTTCACTGGAAGTCGAGAGGCAACGTTAGAGAAGTTTATAAAATCATGAGGGGTATAGATAGGGTTAATGGTAGTTGTCTTTCCTCAAGGATGAGGGATTTCAAGACCAGGGAACATATTTTTAAAGTGAGAGAAGAGAGATTTGAAAAAGACATGACAGGCAAATGTTTTATACAGTGTGTGGAACGAACCTCCTGAGGAAGTGGTAGATGTGAGGACAATTTCAACATGTAAAAGCCATTTGGATAAGGGCATGAATAGGAAAGGTTTGGAGGGATATGGGCCAGGACCAGGCCAATGGGACTAGTTTAGTTTGGGATTATGTCTGGCATGGACAGTTTGGACCAAAGGGTCTGTTTCCGTACTGTATGATTCTCTGACTCTGCACTTAATTTGTGCTTATATCTTAGAGTTGCATTCAGATTAGATTCCCGACAGTATGGAAACAGGCCCTTTGGCTCAACCAGTCCACACCAACCCTCTGAAGAGCAATCCACCCAGACCCGTTTCCCCTCTGACTAATGCACCTAACACTATGGGCAGTTTAGCACAGCCAATTCACCTCCGACTAATGCACATCTTTGGACTGTGGCAAGAAACCGGAGCTTACGGAGGAAACCCACACAGACACAGGGAGAATGTGCAAACTCCACACAGACAGTCACCCAAGGCTGGAACTGAATGTGGGACCCTGATGCTGTGAGGCAGCAGTGCTAACCACCGAGCCACCGTGCCACCACCATGCTGCCCTATACCATAACTTTCTTACTGAACAGGTGAGTGCAACCAAGGAATAAAGATTGTCATCTTTGTCAGGAACCAACAAACAGATGGAAATAATACAATCACTAATAATATACTTGTGCTTTCTTACTCTAACCTAAAACAGTATATTCCATGGTTTCAACATATTCCTTTTACCATTGATTCCTTGCTAAGACAAAGTTCAATGCTGTCTGCTATCTCACCCTCATGACTAATAATGGTGGATGAATTGTAAAGATCATAATGATCAGTCTACTTGAGGAATCTCAAAGACAAAGCTAAAGTTGAACTCTTTTCCTCTCTGCTGTTTGTCTATTTCCATCAGAGGTGACTGTGTATGTATCAAACACAGGGAGCTGATTGCCTCTTCTCTAACTCTGCTCTGGCTAGAAGCATCTCATGATATAGATCAGAAATTAAATTGATGTCTTTATTAGTTTGAATGGAGCAGAATTGCACAGCTTACATGAGGCTCTAGAAGAATCTTTGAACATTACACTTTACATTTTGTGTTAGTAGCAACCACTCCAAAAAAGCCGAATAATGTAATTTATTTGGGAAAATTCCTGCATTATATTGCATTGGACAAAATAGTTTATGCATCATCGCCACATTTCGAAGATCTTACATACAGGCCTATACAAAAAAAAAGGTTTCTTATCACTCACTGTTCATGAAAAATGAAAAAACGTCATCGAGCCTTTTAGTGGAAAGTGACAATATAGTTCTGGAGTAGCAGAGAGGTTTAGAGTCTGTGCATCTCTCCATTGCACTTGTGTGGCAGACTCCTAGACTCACCATCCAGATAATTAGCAGGGTTCGTTTGATAACATTTACCAGTCAGAACCCAGGGTCAGTTTTCTTCTTCCTATGGCATCTCTGCCACCCATGTTACCAGCTCTGCTGAGGCAGTACAGACTGGGATTCTACAAGCTGGAGTCCTACTAACCTTCACAACCCTAGTTAAAAATCACACAACACCAGGTTATAGTCCAACAGGTTTAATTGGAAGCACACTAGCTTTCGGAGCGACGCTCCTTCATCAGGTGATAGTGGAGGGCTCGATCGTAACACAGAATTTATAGCAAAAATTTACAGTGTGATGTAACTGAAATTATACATTGAAAAATTGATTGTCTGTTAAGCCTTTCATCTGTAAGAATGCAGTGAAACTATCAGGGCAAGCAGTCATGGCTACAGAACTATGCAGGAAGGGATTAGAATGTTATTGCTGTTTGGAGCCACAGGAGATCTGGCTCAGGATATGTTTGTTTATCTCGTGCAATTGTCATCCATCCATTCATAGATGTTTGTCTGCATCTGCTGTGTGACATCCCTCCCATCTAGATGACCCCTCTATCTGCTACTCTCCACTTTGACCTCTAGACGCTATCTCTTAAGCTTTCCATCCCTAAACAAATGGCCGAAATACTGACATTCGCTTTTCTGGATGTGACTTTCTAGCATTAATCTTGGAATTTCAAGCACACCTTCATGTGTCTTCAACAAACACAGAAACTGTTGGAGAAACTTAGCAAGACTGGCAGAATGTGTGGAGACAAAAGCAGAGTTACTGTTTCCAGTCTGGTATGACTCTTATTGCGAGTTCTGAAGAAGTGAAATTTTAACTCGGTTTTCCTCCCTCTACAGATGCTGTCAGACTTGCTGAGTTTCTCCAACACTCGCTGTTCTTATTTCAGATTTCCAACATCTACACAATTTTGCTTTTATTCATTGGTCGTATGATTGCTTATAAAAGTTTTAGCGTAAATCCCAGCATCCACCTTTCACAGATGATTTATTATTGTTCTGCTTTCTGAGGCACACAAGAAAGTGGGTAGGTGTAGCATCTTATGAATTCTTTCCTTGTGACAAGCTTAAGTTCTTGATTACATATCCTTAACATTCAAAAAATGACTTCTGATTATCTTTAATTTCTGTATCACATCTGCCATCTTCTGTTGACATTTGTCCTAAATAAATCCACTTGTTCCACTGTGGCATCATTAGCTTGAATCTTCACTCAAGGGGCATACCATCATTTTGTTAAGGTGCTCATGTTCAGCCATATTCAAAATGACTTGATTACTTGATCTCTATTTTTGCTTCCAATTTTGACCCTGGAAGTGCATCCACATGTCTGAACAATTCTGGACATGGCACCAAGCCTTGCCCTGCTGCTTTTCACTTGAACCGTGATTGATTGATCCTCTTCAGATGCTCATTGTAGTCTCTAGATACACACCTTTCCTGTCAATGCTAAATTTTAGTAACACTTCTATTAGCTATAGATGTTTATTCGCCATCCAACTCTTCTTCATAATCTATGAAGCAGGTGTAAAAGTTCTTGCGTGCGTCTAGATATTTATCACAGATTATTCTTAGGTTAAAAAACATTGAGACATAGCTGCAAGAGTAGGCCATTCGGCTCTTCGAGTCCGTCCCACCATTCAATACAATCATTACTGACCATGTAATCTCAGTATCCCATTCCCACCCTTTCCCATACCCCTAGATCCCCTTAGCCGCAAGGGCCATGTCCAGTTCCCTCTTGAATCTATCTAATGAACTGGCCCCAACAACTTCCTGCGGGAGAGAATTCCACAGGTTCACAGCTCTCTGAGTGAAGACATTCTTCCTCATCTCAGTCCTAAATGGCTTATCCCTTATTCTTATACTGTGACCCCTGGTTCTAGACTTCCCCAAAATCAGGAACATTCTTCCCACATCTAGTCTATCCAGTCCCATCAGGATTTTAGATGTTTCTATGAGATTCCCCCCACTTCAGTCTCCTAAAATAAATACTCCCCCTCTTCCTTCCACACCAAGTCTAAATTCAGGTTGGGTTTCACCAATTCCTGCTTTATTATTTTGCGATTATGATTTTTAAAATCAAGATTAGAATCAACCCAGACAGAAAGGCAAAACCCTTTCCTTACACAATAAACTCATTACGAGTGACCCTTGATCCATACACAGAGTCCTGCTCCCACACAGACCCTCACTGAGAATGTTAGGGAGAGAATGTGAGGGAGCTGTTACTTCTTTTTCCCCAACAACATTGTGAACATGTCTCTCGCCCAGGTGCCCGCCATGTTCTGCTCACCGGCTTGGTGTTATACTGCAACCAGGGCACCGTGAAAGCCACTTTAACGCTCTCGGAGTCAGATTGCCAACCTGACTTCAGTGTGATACTGTAACTTTCACAGTCAGAACCACTTTGCATTGAAAGTGACACTATAACTGCGCCCTAAATCGCTCATCATACACAACAGTTTCAAAAGTTGCAGCTACTTAGATTTTATGTTTGCATCAGCTTTTTTTTCAATTGATATAATTAGTTTTCTTTAATTAATACTTAGAATGTAATGAGAAAATCAGCCGTTTCCCGGACAACATTAACACTTTGATGCGGAGTGTTGTTCATATCATATTTTATACGCACTTGCTCTGTGTATTTTGCCAATATGTGTTAATTATAGGTACTATCTAAATATCTCTGAATATGTGCATCCATGGGGTCTGTACTGATACCTCGCTGTATTTATGTATGTACATACACAGCTCTGTGCTGGAGTCTTAACTGCAGCAGATGATTATATACTCATATTACCCTATTCATCTGCAGGCCTCATTTTTTTATATATAAAGAACACAAAGTGTAGGTTCTAGAAAGCATCAGAAGAAGCAGTAGGGTTTTTAAGAAGTGCCTTCTCCAAGTTGTCAGTGCAGCAAATACAAAAGTCCAAGAGATTTGTAAACAAAACAATTCCTAAAATATTTGATCTAATGCTGTGATGTTTGACAAATTAATAAATCTAACTATGTACGAAATGGCTCAGACATTATGGCCTTCAAATACTCCCTGATTGGAATAAGCAAAGACACAATGGGTTGCAATGTCTTTTGAACAGTGTCGTCCTGAGTTTTAGTGTAACCAAAGAATATGAACCTTGCAGAGCCCTGAAACATTTAGTTTTGTTAGAGAGAGGTGGTTTGTTTTGACTTTTTATTCCTGATATATTTTAGACATTACTACATTGCTGCCAGTCTGACCTTTCTGATTAACTTCAAGCACTTCCAGCCTTGCCCTAGGTTGCCCATGTTCAGAATGATGAGCTCTATCAAATCAAATCAAATCAAATGAGAGGTTGCAGAAGGAAGACATTGCAAGATTGGGATATCATGCCTCTCACTGTTCCCTTGGCAGAAAGTGAACGCGCAGTGTAGGTCAGAGCCAACAACAAAAAACAAAGAGCTGCTGATGCTGGAAATCAGAAACACTTCACACAGCTTAGTCAACGGCATTCGCTGCTCACAATGTGCTCTCGTCTACACTGAGGAGACGGAATGTAGACTGGGTGACCACTCTGTACAAATCCTACATGCTGTAAGCAAAAAAGACCGTAAGATTCGGGTTGCCTGCCACTTCATCACCCCACCCTGCTCCCTGGCCAACATCTCTGTCTCAGACTCACTGCAGTGCTCCGGGGAAGCTCAGCACAAGCTGGAAGAACAGGATCTCATTGTCCACTTGGGGACCGTGCAGCCTTTAGAACTCCATATCGACTTCAACATTTTTAGGTCTGAGTACCTTCTCACACACACCAAGCCTTATCATCACATAGGTTACTATCACAAACAACTCATTGTCAGCCATTAGCAGTCCTCATTACCAGCTGTTGATTTCCCCCAGACCTACTTTTACCCATTCCTTGTCTGTCCAACTGTGTTTCTGTCTCTCTGGGCTCCATCTCCACCAGTCCTTTACTTCTCCTGTCCCCCCACCCCTCCCCTTCAGCATATATAGCAGCCTTTTCCTATCAGTTCTGAAGAAGGGTCACAGGATCTGAAATGCTAACTCTGATCATTCTCCACAGGTGCTGAGCTTTTCCAGCAACTTCTGATAAATCCCACCTGGATCACTTAGCTGAGCAATTTGACAAGACACTGGCATTCTCCAAAATAAAATCATGGGATCTTTCGACATTTTGGAAGAAATCCTCAACCATCAATCAACTGCCCGTAGAAAGTTACATATGCACAAGAAGCTCCCAATATCGCTGTATCTTTATGGCATTTTTTATTCAATTCAGCCAATGTGTGTTAGGGACTGCAGGTGCCCGGTAACAGCTGTTCTTTTTTTCTGAAGGGCACACTTTGCATTCATCACCTATGATTAGATCCATGCAGGAAAAACAGAAACATTCAAGAGTTCACAAGGCTATGAACTGCACCCTAAAAGTAGACCTGAAAGACTCAGAACAAAATTCACTGAGACTTCACAATGGGCTGGAAGGCCTCCTACTCACTGAATGTGTAGATTAGTCTCTGAAGTCCGGCAATCACCATATCAATGCATAGAACGTGGAAAGCTGCCATGACCCAATCATCCTTTCACATTAACTTAGAGAGAAGAGTTGTATTGATGGATGGATGCTGGGATCCACAGTCCAGTAGTATCATTGATGGTCACCAAGAAAAATGTTAACAGTCATACAAGACCAGGAGAGTGAAGGTCAGAGAGGTGGGCATCGAGAAAGTTGAGTGAGACACATGGACAAATCCATGGGTATGTTATGTGTGTGGCCAGGAGAGTAGCAAGAATACTACTGTCCTTATGGACATAGCTCATGTCAACATGACTAGTGACACCATCAGAAGATTCTGAGCAACAACCTCCAATATCTCAATGCTGATTCCTACTCAACTATATGGCTTCCCACTGCCAGGACAGTTTGAGTCACCTCCATTAATACAGCACAACGTTTTGACCTCCAGCCCTGCTCCCCCTCCCCACCCTGCCCCACTTCGCCCCACTGCTTCCTGATAAGGATGGACTGAAACAACAGCTTACATCACCCCAATGCGATTCAGTGAATGACTGCACCAAACGAATGCTCCTGTTTTTGTGTGCCTGTGTTAGCCCAGATTAATCTCCGCAAACAACAGAGCACCAAAATAAGTGCACATTCAAAATTACATCAGTGGAAAAATATAAGTCTCTATGACCACAATTGACCCTTAACCCAGAAACGGTCAACGATAAACAGACTTCCATCAATAAATCAGCAGAAAAAATGCGCAGTCAAACATCAGACAGGACTGGCAATGCAGAAAGCAGCCTCCAGGAAAAAATACATGCAAACAAATGGACTTTGAAATTACCAAGAGTCAATCTAATGCTGCCTGAGTTATTTCTGTGGTGCCTGGAGGGGTTATTCTATCACCTGTTCTAGTGTTTTTTTAAACAGTGCCCTAAGGACCAGAAGGAAGGGAGGTACATCTCTTGCTGGACTCCCCACACCTGTCTGCAGCATTGGCTGTGTATCTGTTGTGTGCTCTGACACAGCTTGCCAGAATTCTCTGGCATCATGCTGTCAGAGGATTGGCCAGAGCACTGTGAATCTTGGGAGGTAGCATCATTGGCCATTTGAGATGTGACTGCTGACTTTACACTTCTCCCTCAATCGGTGACTACAGTCATCAATAAGATATGATGAAAGTTCCTAAATCCTGGATACACTGCATTACTGAATTAGCCAACAACTGGCAAGTATAATTAAAAATGCCTGCTAATTTATGCCCTAATGTCAGCACAGCTTTCAATCTATGCTCACATGATGGTGAAGGTACTGATCAGTTGATAGCTGTATCTTATTTGATCTTAATATTGCTGCCTCCAGCTGCAATATTTCCGATATCACTATTGTATTGCTGTAAATCAAAACTGTAGACTCTGCAGCTACCACCATGACTAGCTGCAAACCAATGAAAGATGATCCCAAAAGTACTCACGCACCTTAAAGACGGGGAGTTCTGAAGGAGGGCAGAAGAAAAAGGTGCGGGTGGTCTTTCTTCTTCATTATCCTCTTTGTTTGGGCTTTCAGGATGATGAAGGGGAAGTTGGGGTGGGGTGAAACATGGGGATGTGAACCATCATTACAGCTTCTCAACCTCATCCTACAGATCACAAATGAGGAAGAAGTCTGGAATGATCTCAGCAGAGCTCTGATTGTGACAACACCAAGGAAGAGAACAACTGTGGGAATTACAGAGACATTTCCTTGCTCTCTATTTGCAGGAAAGGGAGTCCTTTTGACAAAAAAACTGATTAGACTTGCTCAGCCATCTCCTTCTCCTTGAATCGCAATGTTAGTTTAGGCTGTTGAGACACTTTGCTGACATGATATTCACAGGTTGCCTCCTCCATTGTCAACAATGTCAACCCCTTAATACACCAATTCTTGACTTGACAAAAGCTTTCAACTCTGTAAATCACAAAAAGGCTGGAATATTCTTCTAAAGTATAAACGTCCTCTAAAATTCGTTGCCATCTTTCACCTGCTTCATAGTGTTAAGCGAGCAGTGATCCATAGTAATGGATCTATTACAGAGCCCTTTGATGTTGAGACAGAAGCCAAGCAAGATTGTGTCTTCTCGTTCCTCTGAGTTTTCATGCTGCATCTGACTAGAGATAGGGCTCCTGTTCAAATTTTATTTCTATTTATTCATTAGATGTGGCATCCTTAGCTGGACCAGCAATTATTACTCTCCCCTAATTGCACAGACAGCATTTAAGAGTCAACCACATTGCTGTGACTCTGGTGTCACACGCCTGCTAGATGGCTAGAAGATTGGCAGGTTTCGCTCCCTAATGGGTGTTAGAGCCTATTTAGTTAACTTCAGATGACTCCAATCAAAAAACCAAGACCACTCCGAATTCAGTCGTTGAGTTTCAGTGCTAAATGATGCTGCATCAGAAATGGATTCCAGAGAATTGTTGATGTATTTACTGAGGTACGAGAAGATGGGACTCATGTTCAACATTCCGAAGATTGAAGTCCTCCATCAGCAATTTCCAGTTGTACACCTTCCGGCCCCATTGGTTGTACAAGACATTGTACTGTTCTGGTCACCACATTACCAAAAGGATGTGGACACTTTGCAGAGGGTGCAGAGAAGGTTTACGAGGATGTTGCCTGGTATGGAAGGTTCTAGCTATGAAGAGACGTTGAGTAGGTTAGGATTGTTTTCATTAGAAAAAAGGAGATTGAGGGGGGACCTGATTGAGGTCTTCAAAATCATGAAGGGTATAGACAGAGTAGATAGAGATAAGCTTTTTCCCAGGGTGAAGGATTCAATAACGAGAGGTCATGCTTTCAAGGTGAGAGGTGAAAGTTTAAGGGGATACACATGGCAAGTACTTCACACAGAGGGTGGTGGGTGTCTGGAATGTGTTGCCAGCAGAGGTGGTAGAGGCAGGCACGGTAGATTCATTTGAGATGCGCATGGACAGATGCATGAGTAGGTGGGCAGCAGAGGGACACAGATGCTTAGGTATTGGGCGGCAGGTTTAGACAATGGATTTGGATCAGCTCAGGCTTGGAGGGCCGAAGGGCCTGTTCCTGGGCTGTAAATTTTCTTTGTTCTTTGTTCATTGGTTAAGACTCACTATGAGTGTTTTGGAAGTTCTCTTTGCTGTAGGCAGACAGTTACAAAGAGCTTCAGCATTGGTGACTGGAGGAAGGGGCTGTTAGTGATCATAACATCATAACAGTGAAACAAAATTCACTGCCTGCCATGATGTCTACCTTTAATCATGGGGTCAGATCTAAGACAGCATTCAGAAGGCTTCTCTGCTTGTAGAAGATGCTACATTTTTAGTGGGAAGTCAGATGAGTCAGCATTCTCTCACTCACAGCCACGCTCCACAAGCAAAGAGTCTGCGATCACCTTCCACCAACTTCACTGGGCTCACCAGATAGTTTCAATGACGGATACCAGGCTCCCCTACTGGGCCTTTTCCTCCCAGATCTGTCTGGGCAGACACACCAGAGGAAAACAAAGGAAAGGCTTGAGGGTGTGTGGAAAGCCAACATGAAGGAATGCAACACTGAGCTCAGCTCCTGAGAGACCATCATCCTGACCTGAACCAGATGGATGTCAAGTCTGTGGGAAGGTTCCCAGCATTTTGAGACCCAACTATGACAAAATGAAGAGGAAAAGTGAGAATCATAGTCACAGAGTCATACAGCATGGAAGCAGACACTTTGGTCCAACCAGTCCACACTGATCACATTCCTAAACTAAACTAATCCCACTTCTCTACATTTGGCCCATATCCCTCTAAACCCTTCCTATTCATGAATTTATCCAAATGTCTTTTAAATATTGTAACTGTACCTGTATCCACCACTTCCTCTGCTAGGTCGTTCCACACATGAATCACTCTCTGTGCAAAAACATTGTTCCTCATGTCCTTCCTCAATCTTTCTCCTCTCACCCTAAAAAGATGCTTCCTGGTTTTGAACTCCCCACCCTATGGGAAAGAGCCTTGCCATTCACCTTATCTGTGTCCCACATGATTTTTATAAACCTCTCTATCATTTGCCGATCATTGTCTCCTACACCATGGGGCTCAGTGGCTCACACTACTGCCTCACAGTGCCTGTGACCTGGGTTTGATTCCAGCCTCAGGTGACTGTCTGTTTGGAGTTTGCTCATTCTCCCCGTGTCTGCGTGGGTTTCCTCCAGTGCTCCAGCTTCTTCCCATAGTCTGAAGCAGGTTGGGTGGATAGGCCCCGCTAAATATGGGTTTATGGGGATTGGTTGGGATGCTTTTTTGAAGGTTGATGTGGACTCGATGGATCAAATGGCCTCGTTCCTCACTCTAGTGATCCTATACCTTATATTTATAGCCACAATAGCAGTTCCATGAGCTCATATCAATCTTGTCACAGATGAAGACGAGTGTGATCATTCCAATATGTATGCCATGTGTACTCCTGTATATGTAAATATACCACATCATAGAGTCATAGAATTGTAGAGTTGTAGAGTACGGAAACAGACCATGCTGATCAGATATCCTAACTTAATCAAGTGCCATCGCCAGCACTTGGCTCGTATTCCTCTAGATCCTTCCTATTCACACACCCATCAAGATGCCTTTTAAATGTTGCGATTGTACCAGCCTCCACCACTTCCTCTGGCAGCTCATTCCATACATGTACCACCTTCTCCATGAAAAAGTTGTCCCTTAGGTTCCTTTTATATCTTTCTCCTCTCACCCTAAACCTATGCCCTCCAGTTCTGGACTCTCCCACCCCAGGGAAATGATTTTGTCTATATATCCTAACTGTGCCCCTTATGATTTTATAAATCTCTACAAGGTCACCCCTCAGCTTCTGACGCTCCAGGGAAAACAGCCCCAGCCTGTTCAGCCTCTTCCTATTGCTCAAATCCTCCAACCCTGGCAACATCCTTGTAAATGTTGAACCCTTTCAAGTTTCACAACATCTTTCCAATAGGAAGGAGAGCAGAATTGCATACAATATTCCAACAGTGGCCTAACCAATGTCCTGTACAGCTGCAACATGACCTCCCAACTCCTGTACTCAATACTCTGACCAATAAAGGAAAGCACACCAAATGCCTTCTTCGCTATCCTATCTACTGGTGACTCTACTTTCAAGGAGCTATGAACCTGCACTCCAAGGTCTCTTTGTTCAGCTACACTCCCTAGGACCTTACCATTAAGTGTATAAGTCCTGCACTGCTTTGCTTTTTCTAAATGCAGCACCTCGTATTTAACTAAATTAAACTCCATCTGCCACTCTTCAGCCCGTTGGCCCATCTGATCAAGATCCCTTTGTACTCTGAGGTAACCTTCTTCGCTGTCCGCTACACCTCCAATTTTGGTGTCATCTTCAAACTTACTAACTATACCTCCTATGTTCACATTCAAATTATTTATATAAATGACAAAAAGTAGTAGACCCCAGCAGTGATCCTTGTGGCACTCCACTGGTCACAGGCCTCCAGTCTGAAAAGCAACCCTCCACCACCACCCTCTGTCTTCTACCTTTGAGCCAGTTCTGTATCCAAATGGCTAGTTCTCCCTGTATTCCAAGAGATTTTACCTTGCTAACCAGTCTCCCATGGGGAACCTTGTCGACCGCCTTACTGAGGTCCATATAGATCACGTCCACCACACTGTCCTAATCAATCCTCTTTGCTACCTTTTCAAAAAAACTCAATCAAGTTTGTAAGACATGATTTCCCACGCACAAAACCATGTTGACTATCCCTAATCAGTCCTTGCCTTTCCAAATACATGTACATCCTGTCCCTCAGGATTCCCTCCAACAACCTGCCCACAACCGATGTCAGGCTCACCAGTCTATAATTCCCTGGCTTGTCCTTACCACCCTTCTTAAACAGTGGCATCACATTAGCCAACCTCCAGTCTTCAGACACCTCACCTGTGTCTATTGCTGATACAAATATCTCAGCAAGAGGCCCAGCAATCACTTCCCTAGCTTCCCAAAGAGTTCTAGGGTACACCTGATCAGGTCCTGGGGATTTATCCACTTTTATGCATTTCCAGACATCCAGCACCTCCTCCCCTGTAATTTGGACATTTTTCAAGATGTCACCATTTATTTCCCCACATTCTCTACCTTCCGTGTCCTTCTCTACAGGAAACAACGCAACAAGGGTTTTTAGCAAACAGCTTCTACTCGACACTTAAATCCTATTTGTTTTGGATGATTAAAATAAACTCATTGCAAAGTAAAATGTTGATATGACACATTGCTGTACATTAAATGGAAGGATTTAGATTTGTGTACAAGATTTTTCTTTGCAATCTCAACAGAATTGTGCTGGTAAAACTCTGAATGGAAGCATTTCTCAAGGCCAAGAGGAGGAAGATTGGATAGAAATTCATTTCCTCCTCTGTTTACCAGCCTATCCCCGAGTGACATGGATAGGAGCCTGGTCTGAATCTTTTTGGCTGGGAAATTTACAAGGAACTAATTTTAAAAGTAAAAAATTTAACAAAATCTAAAATGAATAAGTATTGAAAATAAGGCATCTATCATGGTGTATGATTTCTAATGTGACTGTAAATGTAATAAAGCTTAAAGACTCTTTAAATACCGATACAAAGTCAGAACTCAATTGGAGCTGCACTGGTCATGGCTTTTGGGATATCCAAAATCTGAAAGAACTGCAGATGCTGTAAATCAGAAACAAGAACAGAAATTGCTGGAAAAGCTCAGCAGGTCTGGCAGCATCAGTGGAGAGAAAGTAGAGTTAACGTTTTGGGTTGAGTGACCCTTCCTCATAACAGCACAAATGCTGCCAGGCCTGTTGAGCTTTTCCAGCAATTTCTGTGTTTGTGCTTGCTTTTGGAATGTATGTTTTGATTGGAATTTGGATGTTTTTATGTTCTGATGCTGATGTAATGGGAATCTCTTCACCAGAACTGACCTTGACCCTAAATTGTCCATCCTGGGAGGATTCAAAATGCTAAATGGGATTTAATGGGGACATATTCCTTCAGATCAGTATGAGTAAGTACCTCTCAGTAATAACAAAGCAATCAGTTTCACAGGTTTCTGTATTAAATCTTCCCAAGTACAATAATTTAGATAGTGTCACCATAATTTCTTGCCCTGTCACTTTTCTCCTTAGTAATACAGTGCAGGAAAAGTTAAGAAAACAATTAGAAGAGCAAAAAGGGGGCATGGAAAGGAATTTGTGAACAGGATTACGTTAAATTTTAAGATCTTTTATGATCTATATTAAAGGGAAGAGTTAACCAGGGAAAGTGTAGGGCCCATTAGGGACCAAGGGGGCAACCTGTGTGTAAAACCACAGGATATTGGAAAGATGTTGAATGAATACCTCTTTACAATCTTCACTCTGAAAAGGGAGAATATAGGTACAGAATTCCAGAAAAGGGACTCTGAGAAACTTGCACAGTTTGACACAGGAAATGGGGAGGTGTTGGAGGCTCTATTGGGCTTAAAAACAGATATATCCCCTGGCCTGGATGAATGTCATTCCAAGCTGCTGTGGGAGACGAGGCAGGAAATTGCAGGGGCTTTGACCAAGAATTTTTCATTCCTCTCTGGACATGGGGAAAGTGCCAGAGGACTGGAGGATGGCTAAGGTGGTTCCACCTTTTAAGAAGGGTGGTAGAGATGAAGCAGGGCATTACAGACCAGCGAGTCTCACTTCAGAGGTAGGGAAACTATTGGAGAAAATTCTGAAGGGCCAAATTACTACCCACTTGGTAAGGCTCGGGTTAATTGGGGATATTCAGCATGGCTTTGTCAGAGGGAGGTCATACATAACAGATCTGTTAGAATTCCTTGAAAATGTGATCAAGTTCAGTTGATGTAATTTATCAGAGATTTTGACAAGGTGCCACATGGGAGACTGATTGAGATGTTTCTAACTCAAATCCCAAGGACTGGCATTTATAACTGTCCCCATTGGGTGCGTTTTCAGTGGAAAGGGATCACTTAAAATATGTTGGGTACCCAGCCCACCTCCTTCCCACTGCAACTTCCCTCCCACCCCCCCCGCTCCTCATATTCTACTGACCTATTTTCCATACCATGGGTGTGGGAGGGTGAGTTGTCTACTAGACAGCTTGTTCTTCAGCCCATTTGTGGCCCAATCTGCTTCCACTACTGTAAATCGATGGGCAAGGGCAAAAAGCCTGTTTTGAAAAGGTGGGAAGGAAAGAGGGATCTCATTAACTGGGAGTGTCCTCTGCAAGCTGGAGACACCAAATCGAAGGTCCTCTCCACCTCCCCTCCAAAACCCACTGCACCCTGCTGGGCTCTCCAAATATCCACACCCTGACAGCCTGGAATGTACCTGACTCTGGCCATTCTGATTACCATTGCTGCTCTTCCTGCACTTCCTTAAATTCCTGCAACATTCCCAATGATTCCACGTGGGATTTCTTTTATCATTCATGGGATGAGGGTGTCGCTGGTTGGTCCAGCATTTATTGCCAGTCCCTAAATGCCCCAAAGAGTCAACCACATTGCAGTAGGTCTGGAGTCACATGTAGTCCAGACTGGGTAAGGATGGCAGTTTCCTTTCTTAAAGGACATTAATGAACAAAATGGGTTTTTCCAACAATTGGAAGCGGATTCATGATAATCGCTTATCTCTAAATTCCAGATTTTTTTTATTGAATACAAATTCTGCTTTCTGCCAGGGCAGGATTCAAACCTGAATCCCCAGGACTGCTGATGAATGGAGGGTGGGACGCAATGGCCACAGATTTCATATTATCATTCCAGGCTGACAGTTGGAAAACATGTTGAAATATATTCTGTATTTTAACTGTCTGTGAATTTGTTGGATTTTCTATTGTTTTCAGTGCTATACAAGAGTAATTTTAACTTTAGCTGATGGTGCAAGAAGGCCAATATCAAATTGATTACCCATTATACACTCTGCACAACTTTCTTTCCCATCAAAGTTGCACATTTTATCACACAATATTAATATCTCGCTCTCCCCCAGTTTCTAACTCTGTTTTGTTATTTCTGCATATTATCGCTCTCATGATTAAACTTGTACATTGGTTTGAGTTGGAATGAAATCATCTCATGGACTCGCACTCACCACCTTTTTTTGAAAAGTACCAGGAATTTCACAGTCTCAGTTCCATTATAATGAGGCAGGGTGATATTTGGTCATCTTGAGCATGTTATTTCAGATATGTCTGGCATAAGGATGTTGTTTTTGTTCATAGGAAATTTTGCCTGCTTATGAAAATGTTTATTTACCAGGAGCAATGCCAAATACTTGGTTGACAGGCTGGACCGTAACAGTGAGACATTCATGCTGTGATGAAAGGCTTATAATACAGAAATATCATTTTCAGAGTTTGGATTTTAAAGTAGTGCCATATGGCATTGGTTGCTTTCCTGCAGGTTTAAAAAAATAACTAGGTCAGACAGTCCTTCTGGGACAGGAATTTAATTCTGTATGTGTCAGAGAACAGGGCCCCTCTGGAGAGTTAACAGAAAATTATTTTTACTGTGGTGGTTTATGACAGTTGGGATAAAAGGCCTTTTTTAAATTCAGGATAATTAAGGTTTGATTTAAGTTTAAGAAACCCAGAGATTGTGAGTTTTAGTGCAATTTGGGGTAGGCCTGACTGGGGTCAGAAACAAGATAGTTTGTTTCCTAGATCAGTTAGAGCAGCTATCCTGGAAAAGAAGTTCTATTTGTGAAAACTACAAACTATATTTGGCTAGAAATTTGCAAGTTATTAGAAGCTGAGAAAGTCTAAGCTATCAATTTGTGAATATCAATGTAAGATGATTTGGCAGAACTCTTCGGAATATTGATATGCAGAAGGATCTGGGTGTGCAGGGCCACAGATTACTGAAGGTGGCAGTGCAGGTAGATAAGGTAGTAAAAAAGGCCTATGGCATGCTTGCCTTGATTGGAAAGGGCATTGAGTATAAGGATAGACAAGTTATGCTGTAGCTTTATGGAACTTTAGTTTGGCCACACTTGGAATATTGCTAACAGTTCTGGTAACCACATTATCAGAAGGATGTAGATGCTTTGGAAAGGGTACAGAAAAAGTTTACCAGGATGTTGCCTGGTCTGGGGGATTTTAGCGATGAAGAAAGATTAGATACACTGGGTTTGTTTTCACTGGAATGCAGGAGTTGAGGAGCGGCCTGATATAAGGTTATAAGAATGTGAATGGCATGGATAGAGTGGAAAGTATGAGGTTTTTTTCCCAGGATGGAAGGTTCAATTACTAGGGAATATAGGTTCAATGTGTGGTGGTGGAGTTTAAAAGAGATGTGTGGGGCATGTTTTTCACACAGAGGATGGTGAATGCCTGGAATGTACTGCGAGAGGAGGTGGTGGAAACAGACACCATAGCAGCTTTCAAGAAGCACCTGGATGAATACATGAATAGGAAGGGAATAGAGGGATACGGATTCTGAAAGTGAAGATAGTTTTAGTATGGAAGGGCAACATGTGTCAGCACAGGCCTGGAGGGCCGAAGGGCCTGTTTCTGTGCTGCATTCTGGATCAGTGGTGCTGGAAGGGCACAGCAGTTCAGGCAGCATCCAACGAGCAGCCCTGAACTGCTGATCCAGAATCTGGTTTCCAGCATCTGCAGTCATTGTTTTTACCTCTGTGCTGCATTGTTCTTGTTCAAAGTTCATGGGGAAAATCCTGGGGAGAATCGGTTGAATTGAACTTAAAGATTTGATATAAGGAGGTAATTTTTCTGGATTTGAGTTTCCAAAATGGCTAGTGCTGAAAACTAGATCGAGCTTTGTTTTGCGATATATTTCAAGACCTTTCAAACTGTGTACTGCAGATAGCTTGGTTTGTTTTACGTTCTTTTGCAGAATTAACTTCTACACTGTTTTAAAATAAACTACAGGTTCATGTGACATTGTTTCAGTGAATGATCACCAGGTGAACTAAAATTTTAAAAATCTGTCAAGCCATATTTTGCTCTGAAAGCTGATGCGTCCAATTGTTTCCTCAGTTGGGATCAATTGTACACCAGCCTCAGAATTCGAATCAGATGGGATGTGTGGGAAATGGATGTACAAGGCAAAAACAGAGTTAATACTGGGAAATATGGGAGGGACTTTAATAGAAGGTATAGTGGCGACTTCACATTAAATTTAATCTTATATTAAGAGATTGGTTATTGAGAAAATGTTGAATTAATTCATTTTTAAAAGTCAGCCATGATATCTGATTAGGGAGGTAGAACAGACAGATTATGCAAAGATTACCAAAAGGACAAGTTGAATACAGCAGACATTTTTGTCTATCCTATCTTGTTATAGTCACAAATTTATGTGGCGTACCTATACTTGGTTGGCTCAAATTTTGTATTCACAACAAGAAATCATTGTTAAAGCAGAGGGAATTAACAGGAATTAATAGTTATTAAAATTAATAATTACCTGAATAAAGAAGAATACAAAAACATAATGTCGAGAGATTGCAGACGTCTGAGATACAGAGGGATCTGGGTGTCCTAGTGCATGATTTACTAAAGGAGCCTGGACTAAGGATGTCGGTGCGTCATCGGCTGTGGCACAGCTTGGTGCCCAGGGTGGGAGCTGTGTCCTTTGTGCAGTATACGGTTGAATTCAGTGCGGATTGGAGGCGAGGTCCCAGTGTGGATTGGATGCAATGCCTAGTACAGTCTGCTTGAAGGTCTGTAATACTGAAACTTTTATTTCATTATTTTTCAAATTTGTCCCTAAGATCCTGTTCCGAGGTACCTTTATACTTAAGATGACATCGTAAGTGCAAGCACTGTAACTTTTCACCACGCTAATGTCTGTACATGTGACAATAAAGCTAATTCTAATTCTAATTCCAAAAGGTTGGAATGCAGGTGAAGAAAGGAAATAGGAAAGTTAATGGAATGTTTCTATTTATTGCGAAGAGAATTGAGAGGCTGGGGCTGTTTTCCCTGGAGCGACAGAGGCTGCGGGGTGACCTTATAGAGGTTTACAAAATTATGAGGGGCATGCTTGGGATAAATAGGCAAAGTTTTTTTCCCCTGGTGTCGGGGAGTCCAGAACTACAGTGCATAGGTTTAGGGTGAGCGGGGAAAGATATAAAAGAGACCTAAGGGGCAACTTTTTCACACAGAGGGTGGTACGTATATGGAATGAGCTGCCAGAGGAAGTGGTGGAGGCTGGTACAATTACAACATTTAAGAGACATTTGAATGGGTATATGAATAGGAAGGGTTTGGAGGGATATGAGCCGGGTGCTGGCAGGTGGGACTAGATTGGGTTGGGATATCTGGTCGGCATGGACGGGTTGGACCGAAGGGTCTGTTTCCATGCTATACATCTCTATGACTCTATGGCTGAGGGATGACCTTATAGATGTTTATAAAATCATGAAGGGCATGGAGAGGGTGAATAGACAAGGTCTTTTTCCAACAGTTGGGGAGTCTAAAACGAGAGGCCATAGGTTTAAGGTGAGAGAGGAAAGATTAAAAATAGACCTAAGAGGCAACCTTTCCACACAGAGGGTGGTGCGTGTGTGGAATGAGCTGCCAGAGGAAGTGGTAGAGGCTGGTACAATTACATCATTTAAAAGGCATCTGGATGGGTATATGAATAGGAAGGGTTTAGAAGGATATGGGCTACGTGCTGTGCAAATAGGACTAGATTTATGTAGAATATGTGGTCAGCATGGATGCGTTGGACGGTAGGTTCTGTTTCCATGCTGTGCAGCTCAATGCCTCTATGACTCTAATTGAAAATAAGATTATACTTCAGTTAGAGAGGACACCGATGAGGCCACATTTAGACTGTGTCCTCCTTATTGTTCCCCTTATTCAGGAGAGGTTGTAAATGTGTTGGTAGCAGTTCAGAGAGGTTTTGTTGATGATTTTCCCTATACCTTTTGATCCCTTTAACCTTAAGAATTATATCTAACTCCTTCTTGAAAACAGTCAATGCTTAGCCTCAACTGCTTTCTGTGGCAGAGAATTCCAACATTGTCTAGGTGAGGAAATTTCTCCTTATTTCAATCTTGTCATCCAATTTCTCCTCACATCAGCAAGTTGTGATTGCGAGAGCATAGACCTTCTCTTCAATGTGTTGATGTTTTGTGGGTATCACTGGCAAGGTCAGTGTTAATTGTCTATATTTAACGGCATTTGGGAAGGACATGATGTGTCACCTTCAACGTTTCCGACTATGTGGTTTGTAGCTATTATAAACGGAGTTCCAGGATTTTGTTACATGGCTGATGAAAAGACTACTGTACCAGACCTATTCATTATTTCTGTTCACAGGCACAGGCTATGGGAAGAAACAGGTACTGCCAGAGGGTGAGGCTCCCTGGGCAGTGTGTGAGGCAATGCAATTTTGACAATTCACAATTCCTCACTAGCTGTCAAATTCATATGTCATGATACAACCAGCAAGCACTCTGTTGCGAGATGATCCCTCCATTAACGTTGTACTAAAGGGCTAGGCACACCATTTACAAACCAGGTGATTTTTAAAGACATTTTTTTTCTGTTGCAATGTGTCAAATGTAAAATGGAGTGCCTTTGGCGATGCTGCAAGCCCCTGGATTTATGAGGGAGTGCTGCTGCATCCCCTCAGAGAAGATGGAAGTGCAGCTGGCTCTCCATACATTGGTTGCAGCAGGTCTGTGGATTGCAGTAGTAGTGCCTCTGGGTCTATGCCTCAATAAGAGATAGAGTTGGGGCTACAAAGCTGTCTGCTATCTCTGGAGCCAGATTGGCCTGTTCTCCTTAATGGTGACAGGAGCTACTTAGCAGTTCAGCCAATGCAGCTCAGTATGCACGCCTATCAGTGGTCTTCCATATATGACTCCATCAAGGTCGCCTGCAGAAGAATCTGTCTATAATCTCACCCTCTGGTGAGCTGACAAGCCATGTTTTATCCCAAACTGGCTGCAGCCCAGCATCTCATCAAATGTCAAGCTCAAATCTATCCTAGCCTCCCACTCTCTGGGCTGGTGTCTGTAGGTGTCAGACCATGTGATGGGGGTGTCTACATCAGTGCAGTGGTGTCGCTTGTTCTTCTTCTCTGTACTGCTGTGGCTGGCAGGCTCAGCAGTGCAGAAGAGCAACATTGACATGATGGAAGTGGGGATAGTTTTGGAAACAATGTGTAATCTCAGAGTTGGGTATGTTCCTCATTCTGCCATTGCTACCATTCCAGGGAACTAGTGCTGGTTCCTGGACGTCATTTACTAAGACTCGTTGAAACTACACTTGGTCAAATGCTCTGTTGATATCCAGAGCAGTCACTCCCACCTCACCTCCAGAATTAACCTCTAAAATTGTCTCTTCTCTTCCACATATGCTACCAACACATTTACAACCTCTCCAACGTAAGGGGAATAATAAGGAGAACACAGTCCAAACGTGGTCTCATCAATGTCCTCTATAACTGAAGTATAACCTTGTTTTCAATTAGAGTCATAGAGTCATGGACACACATGCACAATTGTGTGGATAGGTCTGACCCTCTGAGCAATAAGTTCTATCTTACAGGTTTATCACAGTCTATCAGTCTGACACTCGCAGTTACCTCATTCTTTGGCTAACAATGCAATATGATTGATGTGTGGTGTTGTATTTGGCAAGTTATTTAATTTTACAGAAGTAATTTTAATAAGTGTGTCTGACAGGATCTTGGAACCCAAGTCCCAAGTATATTATTCTTCTGGTGCATTTTTGGAAGAGGCTCGAATAAAATTTGTTGCAGCAACTTGAAGCTGCCAGGACAAGCACACAGTGAGTAAATAGCTACATACCTCAGTCAAAACACGGAGTTTTACGAATTACTCCCTGTTCAGGGAAACGTGTGAAAGACATGGATCTTTGAAACCACTGACGTTGTCTTACCTGTTGTAACTCAGCTGGAGAGAGAATGCTTGCCTACCACTGAGTCATTACCTTCGGATTGTTTTGAGCTCCCTCCTGCTAACCCAATGCTCCCTCAGTAATGTTCACTTTTACCGCTATCTCAATTACCAGGCTCATGACACAGAACTTTGACAATTTTTCCCCCTCTGTAATCCTGGCACTCCCCATTGCCACCTCAGAGATTGGACATTGGAATGTTCCCATTCTGGAGATCAAACAATACTGTGGGTACAGTAACTGAAGACCTGAACCAGTGTTTCTGAAAAGACACAGTCTTCAAAGCTTTACATTTTGCTTTCAACAGGATGGTCTGTTTCCCACATAAGCATCAAAGCAAGCAATGGACATAATGGGGCAGGGAGAGTCCGGGGTGCGGGTGTTAGAAGGGTGGTTCTCATCAGGTAGAAATGGGCCCTTTGGAGTGTGGTTTCCAAAGCTGGTGGGTGCAGCCATCATGTTGGCAAGATATTCTCAGTGAAATGCCATTTGGATGGGTCTGGCCCCTTTTAGTTGGCAACATGATGGTCAATAGAGTGGTCAATGAGGCATACGGCATGCTTTCCTTCATCGAACGGGGTATTGAGTACAAGAGTTGGCCAGTCATGTTACAGTTGTGTAGGACTGTGGTTCGGCCACATCTGGAATACTGTGTACAGTTCTGGTCGCCACATTACCGAAAGCATGTGGAAGCTTTGAAGAGGGTGCAGAGGAGATTCACCAGGATGTTGCCTGGTATGGAAGGTGCGAGCTATGAGGAGAGGGTCGGGATTAGGATTATTTACATTAGAAAGATGGAGATTGAGTGGGGGCCTGATTGAGGTCTACAAAATCATGAGAGGTGGATAGCAAGAAGCTTTTTACCAGATTGGGGGTCTCAATTTCTCGGGGTCACGAGTTCAAAGTGAGAGGAGAAACGTTTTAGGGAGATATGCGTGGGAAGTTCTTCATGCAGAGTGAAGTGGGTCCCTGGAACACGTTGCCAGCGGAGGTGGTAGAGGTGGGCACGATTGTGTCGTTTAGGATGTATCTAAACAGATACATGAATGGGCAGGGAGCAAAGGAATATAGATCTTTAGAAAATAAACGACAGGTTTAGATAGAGGATCTGGATCGGCGCAGGCTTGGAGGGCTGAAGGGCCTGTTCCTGTGCTGTAAATTTCTTTATTCTTTGTTCTTTACACTTGGTTAGCACAGAGATGTGACAACCCTGGTGCCACTATATCAGAAGGTGACTGCAGCCGAGTGAATATATAGTGCGCTAACGGTCCAGAGAATGTGAGTTCAAATCTCAGCTCGAGAATTGAAATTCCATTTGCGATATGTGGTTAAGGGAAGACTGGAATCAGCTGGTTGGAAAGAACAGCTAGACCACTCATACCCTTCATAGGAAGAAAGGTGTTGTCCTTATCCAATCTGTCCTTTGTGGGATTGTATCCTACATCCTGCATCCCACATTACTGTGAACTTCTGAAGGCACCCAGCAAATGTGTTCAACTGACCCAGTTGCTTCTTGCAACTGGAGAATTGCTGGAATTACCAGAGATGCTCACATCCAGAGAATTAATTCAGTCAAACTCCAAAAAGGTTTAAATAGAACAAGGAAGATACTGTCCTTTGGACCAAACATGCAGGAACCTCCTTCCCAGCCCAGTAACGTTATGTAAAATTGCCATTTTTGCAGCACGCTATTCATCAGCGTGGTATGAATTGGCGGGATTATAAATATGACTAGACTGTAGCTCCATAACTTATGAAGGTCCTACATGAAGAGAATAGGAATATGTATTATAATTATTTCAGGGTGGAATTCTTTCTAACAGGGCAAAGATGTGAGATTTCTGATCCACCATTGAACACTGGTCAAAGTTCAGCAGCAGTCAATAAAACGTGCAAGTAGCGTTTGTCTATGTGCTGCACCGATATTTGTGAAAGTTGTGACCGGATATGGAAAATTCTCCCCTAATATATTGTTGACCACTCTACTGTGTACTGTACCAAATGCCTCCATGTTATTATGAGAGGCGGTCAGGTTGACAGACAAATTCAGGGAGGGTAATTGAACCTTACAGACATCACATGTCAAAACTCATCATGTAGCAGCTGCTGAAGCTACCCAGAGCCGCCTCTGATGGTTGCATTATCTTTACAGTTAGAGCACAATTGTTCTGCCTTCACACCTGTTCAATTTTACTAGTAAAATGTGTTCCTTTAAGGTAAACAGAAACAGTTTAAAAACTGCCACCTTAAATCCCTTCCCATACCAAATGCATTGAAAGCAAAGTTTCTCACCTCATTTAACATGTATAGGGCTTATTAAAATTATGAGAAGGTAAAGGACTTATATAATCTCACAAAGCTCACTCTCTTTGTTACTAGAGCAAGCCTGTTATGCTGCACACGCTTCTAACTTGAGAACTCAGGCTTGGATCTTTGATAGGATGCATATATTTAAAACTCAAAGTTATCTTGCCTTTCCATTTTCTGTGGTTTTTAGCATCGATGGATAGAGAGCTTCTACAATCACAATAGAATTAATCCAATTACATTACGTAGCAGACTACACCATCATATGATTTTTACTGGAATAATATTATATGACACCATTTGGATGAGAATAATATATTGTGAGAATTTAGCTTTAGTTTTAGTTTATTGATGTTTATGAGGGTTAGGATTAGGGTGTAGGGTTAGGGTATGTTGAATATATTAAAAGTATATTTATGCTATTATAGCTGTAATGAGTTTTAAATAACTGCATAGATTGCGAAACCAATTTTATTGCATGCGTTTATTTAGAAGAGATTTTTAATGTATCATTTCCAACTAAATAGTTTTAGAGGAATTCCAAAGGGCTAATTCCCAATGTGTTTCTCAGTCATTGGTGCAGCAGTGAATCATGTGCATCGAGAGACTCTGACAGTGTTTTGATTAGGTGCTGTGTACCTCTCAGTACCTCAAGCATATCTTTGCTGTAGCCATTGAGCTTTCAAACAATGGAGGAAATAGCAGGAGAGCGAAATAAAAAGGTGGCAAAAGGCTTGGAAGTCAAAGGAGATTTCCTTTCTGTGCTCTAATTCTGCCTTTAGCAGTCAGGGCACTGAGTGTTTGACCAGGGGTTGGGGGGAACTCACTGCAAAGAAAAGCCTGGATCCCTGATTATGACAAGAATTTGTGCTGAGGAAATGGTACACCAGAACTTCACACCTGTTCACAGATTGAATGTCACTCACAACACAAAACATTCTCCTTTCCTGCCTTTACTCTAAACGCCAGGATTTTTCAAGAATATATTTTTTCTGGCGTGAGAACCTGAACTATCAGTCATAGATACTTTTAGTTACAAGGAAGAAAGGGAGAAGCTAAGCGTTCTATTTAACAGGAAGGACAGTTTTCAGTTATTAATGATAGGTCGCGACTGCAATAGTTCTTGTTCAATCTATCTGTTTACCTCAGGCAGATAAAGAATACATTGTCGGGTTACTCCATAAAAACCAGCACAGCCAGTGCATTTCAGATAAAGTTTCCTGAATCCTATAGATTTTTGTTGGTGTCTTCAGGAAAACTGGGAAATGCGATAAAGTATTTATTCATTTTAAAGTAATTAACATTCTGGATCATGAGTACTAGGATTTTGTTGAAGTAGCTGATTGAGAGTCATAAAGAGGTACTGCATGGAAACAGACCCTTCGGTCCAACTCATCATTTATTACAGCTCAGGAAGTTATATTTTCACCACATGCTAAACAGAAATCCACATGACATCAGTTAGGTAGTAAATTGCACTAAAAAAATCCATAGACATTTTTGAAGGATGTTCGGCTCTGCTGAGTATTTGCCATCTTTTGGCATAATGTGAGAAATCTCTCAGAGATGGCGAAGTAATTAAAGAAACATTGTTTGCGAGGACCAATGCTGCCAGACTTGCTGAGCTTTTCCAGCAATTTCTATTTTTGTGTCTGTTGTTAATCCAGAGACGTAGGCAATGTTCCAGGGACCTGGGTTAAAATCCTGCCATGGTAGATGGTGGAATTTGAATTCAGTAAATGTTAGATTACCTACAGTGTGGAAACAGGCCCTTAAGTCCAACAAGTCCGGACCGACCCTCTGAAAAGTAACCCACCCAGACCCATTTCCCTCTGACTAATGCACCTAACACATTTCATGGTGTTTTTTTTTAACAACAACGTTTTGATCCCTCTCCCCCTCATCTTAGACCCCTGCCAAAGCCCCGCTGCTGACCTTGTCTGTTGTGTATTGTAAGAAGTGGAGGCCAGTTGAAAACAGCGTAAGGAGCACACTGTCACATCAATGGCCCTTCCCATGAACACCTTCTGCCCCCACTGTAACATAGTCTGTGGTAGCCCCTATCAATCTGTACAGCCATCTACGGACTCACCCTGAGAGTGGAAGAGAGTCATCCTGATCTGTAGGGAACCTCCGATGAAGGAATGAATGATTGTCTCCACTCTTAATCAACATGGAGGTCTTCGGGAGCAAGCTGAATCCACAAGGTACACATTCTAGTTTCCCATGCTGAGCTTTCTTGATTTCCAGTTTGTTTGGTGAGCTTGGTAAATTAGAAAGCTGAATATTAATCAAGTGAACTGAGCCATCAATGAGGCATTTATCAATGAATAATCCACCTGACCTGTCCTACCGGTCAATCTCCCTTCCCACCAATCCACTCCACCCTCCCCTCTGACCTATCATTGCCATCCCCTCCCCCATTCACCTATTGCACTCTTTGCTACCTTCTCCCACCCTCCTCTCTGACCTATCACCTCCATCCCCACCCCCATTCACCTATTGCACTCTTTGCTACCTTCTCCCACCCTCCTCTCTGACCGATCACCCCCATCCCCTCCCCCATTCACCTATTGTACTCTTTGCTACCTTCTCCCCAGCCCCACCCCCCCATTTATCTCTTCACCCTGCAGACTTCCTGCCTCTATTCCTGATGAAGGGCCTATGCCTGAAACGTTGATTTTCCTGCTCCTCAGATGCTGCCTGACCTGCTGTGCTTTTCCAGCACCCACTCTGATCTAAACTCTGGCAGTCCCCCGCTGCCTAGAGAGAAACTCAACTTCTGAAAAGCATCAAAGGTGACATGAGATACTCCTGTTGGCAGTGGGCCTTGACAGACCTTTTGCCTGATTGTCTAACACATTTTGAGAGGCTGCAGAAAAGATTTACAAGGATGTTGCCAGGGTTGGAGGGTTTGAGCTGTAGTGAGAGGCTGAATAGGCTGGGGCTGTTTTCCATAGAGTGTCAGATGCTGAGGGGTGACCTTATAGAGGTTTATAAAATCATGAGGAGCATGGATAGGGTGATCAGGCAAGGTCTTTTCCACAGTATAGGGGAGTCCAAAAATTAGAGGGCATAGGTTTAGGGTAAGAGGGGAAAGATTTAAAAGAGACCTAAGGGGCAACTTTTTCAGGCAGAGGGTGGTGCGTGTATGGAATGAGCTGCCAGAGGAAGTGGTGGAGGCTGGTACAATTACAACAGGTCATAAACTCCCTACAGTTTGGAAACAGGCCATTTCACGAAACAAGTCCACACCAATCCTCCAAAGAGCATCCTACCCAGACCCATCCCCCTACCCTATTACCCTGCATTTCTTATGGCGTACACACCTAACCGACACATTCCTGAACACTGTGGGGAATTTAGCATATTCAATCCATCTAACCTGCACGTCTTTGGACTGTGGGAGGAAACCAGAGCACCGTGAGGAAACCCATGTAGACACAGGGGGTATTTTCAAATTCCACACAGTCACAGTCTCCCTGAGGGTGGAATCAAACCCAGGTCCCTGGCACTATGAGACAGCAGTGCTAACCACTGAGCCGCTGTGCCTCTGGAAAGCATCTAGTTGGGTACATGAATAGAAAGAGTTTAGAGGGATATGGGTCAAATGCTGGCAAATGGTACTCGGTCAGTTGAGGATATTTTGTCAGCATGAACAAGTTGGACCGAAGTGTCTGTTTCCATGCTGTACGAATCAATGCCTCTATTTCACCAAAGATCATGTTGCTTAGGCCTTTATAAGCTTATGCCCAAAGTCTCCTCTCCATTTTTTTTTACCACCTATTGTTTTCTACAATCTGCTGTCTCTCCGTCCTCTGTTTTAGTAACGATGCAAATATAGTCTCAATGTTCTCTCATTATACTGGAATCCCCCAGTTTCTTGGAATCTAAATTCTGTTCAATTCCTGGATTAACAAGATTATTTTATATAATCCAATAAACCATAACTCAGGCCATAGTCTACCAGCATCGTGGGATGGTCCTATCTAATACTTTAAAAATATGTAAAGCTGAACACTTGCCCAAAAAAATTAAAATGGGAATTAGGAGCCGATATTGTCATATTGAAGGGTTGTTACTTATCTGCTTTATTCCAGTTGTTTCTCTAGAACAGAACCACACTCAGTCTTTAAGGAATGTCTGCTGCATAACAATGATGTCGTTATAAATGTATTGTGATACTTGCATTTTATTCCCTTGATTTCTGATATATTCAAATCAAACCAGTCAACCAGATGTCAGTGATTCAATCTGAAACCTTCAGTTTGGGCAAGAATATTACTGTCATAATTATGGGTGTAAAGTTGAGATTTTGCTGTCAGGTTCACACACAAACAAATACTTCACATCAACGGTAATCTTCCCCCGAAGGCTGCTTGCACTTTAATTCCATAACTTGTGCTGAAATGATTCAAACCTTAACCCTTTGAGCACAAAATGTCATGGACAATGTTCTTAATTGCTTTCTCACATCAAGAAGGTGTGGACACATAACAGGTAACTTTTAAAAAATAGCTGATCTTTTCTGGCATACCAACAGAGCAAACAGAAGCTGAACTGAGGTCTCCTGTCCCTAAGCTAGGGACATTACTGCTGCACCACAAGAGCCCACTGGATTGCATGCTCCTGAAGTGAATTATACATACAACTGTCTGGACTAGCCCGGGGACTAGGAAACTCTGTTCATTTTCTTGATTTGCTGAATCAACTCCCATTCCTGATTCACAAACTGCAGCAACTCACTTCAGGCAGAGGGTTGACAAAAATAATTTGACCCCCTCCCCTTCAGCAATGCCCTTTAAATGAAATAAAAATGTCCGCAGGTGAATCTGACAGTGGCTGAGCTGAGGGATGGGAAGAGGAGCACTTTGCATTTTTAACAAGGAGTTTTGTTGGATATTTCCTGATGTAACCCCACTGGTGGATCAACGGGAAACATTCTCTTTTTGTACAATATACAGACTTACAAAGGAAAAGGCTCAATTCTCAATTCTCAAGATTTAATTCAATTTGATTTGACTCCTGGTCATTCTAGTTTGTAATTATGAAAGATTACACATAGGATAAAATAGGTAGCAGAGGAAAATCTTATGCTTTCCACAAACAAATTAATTGTTTTGGACTGGTATGACCAGGTGGGACGCTTTCTTCGGCCATGAGAGTTTTAAGGTGATGCAGAATGTGGGAGGAAACCAGCCATCCAATAGAACTGTCAATATGTAGCTCAGAGTGGAGCAAGGGAGAAACACATGGTTGTAGTTCAAGAGAGGAAGCAGAGGGTTAACACTGAGACAGGATCAGCCTTCTGGCAATATGGATTAGTCTAACTGTTTTCAGTTTAAACAAGCCGAGGAAGCCTGTAAATCTTCAGTATATTGTTGTTCTTTCTGTCACTGATTAGAGAAGGAATATTTCTGTAATTTATGGGAGCATTTATCTCTTCCCCTCTGATGTATCCATGACAACAAAGGTGGTGATTTTCCCACCAACCTCCCTCTTCGGTGATAATTCCCTACTGTGCCCTTCACAGCATTGCTGAGCCTCGGGGCAAGGGGAGGGATATCACTGGCATGTTGAGAAATAGGAGCTAGGATCTCTCAGACGTTTAAACTGCACATTATAATGAAACTTAAGGCAGCCCGAAGCCATTTCTTGAATGACGTATTGCTCCATGAACGTAGATAAACAACTTCCTGCAATTATGACTAAAGTTCTTGGTGAGTGTTCATTGTGTAGGCTGAAGGCTCCCAAACCATTCAGCTGGTTGAGTGGAACATAAGCTGTGGTGTCTCACTGAGAGCCATGCACGCAGGGATAGTGCCTGGTTCAAACCCCAGTTACTTAAGAGACGAGCTACAGATGGTCCGAGTGCACCTGCACTAGGGACTGCATTACCAGCCAGTACAGTGTGCCCAAATCCGATCATTATCCAATCTGTGGAGGTAAGACTTGGCTTTGATTTTGCCTCCACGCCCTCCACCTTCCCCTTGTTGAATAGCTCACTGAGCTCCATTGTTCACACCTATGCTTGGCTGAGCATTTGGGGTCTCTGGAATTATATTGTAGAATGAATCATTGCCTTCAGGAGGTGCACATCTGTTGGTGGAAGCAGACTGGGTGTTTGAGTCATGGTGAGACAGCCTGCATTAGAATCATAGACATCAATAGGAATCAAATATTAGGAATAGGCTTATAATTTTGAAGGAGACTGTGGATATACATCTGACTGGATACATTTGTGAATGCTGAATGCTTTCTTGGGGATCTATAGGATAAGATCTGGAAGTAAAGACGGATACAGTCAAGTCACCATGATGCGTTTGGACTGTTGTAAAACCCAACTGGTTTATGAATGCCTGTGAGGGATGGGGGAAGGAGAAAGGGAGGGAGGCCTGTTGCCCTTATTTGGTATGGTGTAAATGTAACACCAATCCTATGTCAATGTGCCCCTTACATTGCTATTGGTGCAGCAAGCTGCAAGTGTATGGACAAGCTGGGCACAAGTTGGTTCCTTTAAGGTAATGCACATGTGTCAATGCGTAAATAATAACTTAAAGGGCCCATGCACTTAAATAAATCAGCTGGCACTGGGGTACGATATAGAGTGTACAATGACCCACACGCCCAAAGGGTGGCTCATAACTGTCATTGGTAGTGGTTACTCAGTCCTACAGAAATTTTCTCAGGGCGGTTTCAGCAATGAGCAATAAATACTGGCCTTGCCCTCACATCCCATTTTTCAAGCTTGTACTCTCTCCTAGATAAATGTACAGACACATCACCATCCAGATTTATAAATAATGTGCTATGCTTAACAAGAAGAAAAGACTATGGGCCCATTCACACCCGCCTTTCATCAAGTGTGTGTTAAATCAAATGGTCAGGCCAATAGATGCATAAGGATCTGCAGAAAAATTCTGATTTGAAAACATGCAGCCAAGTACATTCGTTCAGGTACATTCATATACAGCCCTGTGCACAGCTGTATTGCTATGCACACATACAGAGGAAAGACACTGATGCATTTCTGTATGGGTGCACTTATATAGTTGTGGATGTTTTCTCCTAACTAGATGTGTGCAGCTATTCATGTGATGTTGAGCTAAACACTGACATGAGGTAAATTATACATAATGCATAATTATAGCTAAGTGTAATTAGTACATTTTGAGTTGCAGGGAAGAGATATGGTTGCAAGGTGGCTGGTCATCTCCCGTTTCCTGAACCTATTGAGTCCCACTTGCATCGTTCTGCAGTAGATAATCATGCAATGGACTCAGCCTGTGTCACTGAGATTAGCTTAACATACCCTGTGTAAATGCTATAAGTGGTAGTGTAAGCTCAATTACATGCCAAGTCTTGGCCAAAGGCTATTTGGTATCAGACCTTCCTGAAGACTGATTTATGGTATTCTTTGATTTAATAAGCTCCTGTCATCTCTTATTTATTGCTGCACAGGCTTGTTCAAATGGATCCCTGTTATCACACCTGTTTCGCTTTTATGTATTTTAGCCACAGGGTGAAGAGAGATAAATAGTGGAATACACGAATGATGTGTTCCTGCATTTTAGTGTGAGTTTCACTCTGTTGGTAGTAATCTTGCCTCAGACCCAAAAATGCTTTTGTTTATTTCTTACTGGTGTCAAATACTTTGCAAACTAACAGTGAATACTGAAGACATCACTGGTAACAGGGATTTTAGAGCCTGAGTGCTAGACAGCCATGTTTCTTAGCTCACCTTGCTCATTCACTCACTCACTCACTTGGAATAACCTAGTAATTAACTAAAAGATGGTAGTATTAATAGTAAGTGTTAGCAATCTAATAAGAATTACTTTCCTGTGCCTTCAGGTTCAGTGGTTCTAATTGCTGGGACCCTCATAGAGTCATATAGTCATAGGGATATACAGCACAGAAACAGACCCTTCGATCCAACTCATTCATGCCGAGCAGATATCCTAATTCCATTTGCCAGCACTTGGCCCATATCCCTCTAAACCCTTCCTATTCATGTACCAATCAAGATGCCTTTTAAATGTTAAAAATTGCACAATACCATTGTACCAGCCTCCACCACTTCCTCTAGCAGCTCATTCCATACACATACCACCCTCTGCGTGAAAAAGTTGCCCCTTAGGTCCTTCTTATATCTTTCCCCTCTCACCCTAAACCTATGCCCCCTAGTTCTGGACTCCCCCACCCAAGGGAAAAGACTTTGTCTATTCACCCTATCCATGCCCCTCATGATTTCATAAACCTCTCTAACGTCACCCCTCAGCCTTCAATGCTCCTGGGAAAACAGCCCCAGCCTATGCAGCCTCTCCCTATATCTGAAATCCTCTAAACCTGACAATGACCTTGTAAATCTTTCCGAATCCTTTCAAGTTTCACAACATCCTTCCAATAAGAAGAAGAAGAACAGAATTGCACGCAATATTCCAACAGTGGCCTAATCAATGTCCTGTACAGCTGCAAAATGACCTCCCAACTCCTGTACTCAATTCTCTGACTAATAAAGGAAAGCATTCCAAATGCCTTCTTCACTATCCTATCTACCTGCGACTCCATTTTCAAGGAGCTATGAACCCGCACCCCAAGGTCTCTTTGTTCAGCAACACTCCCTAGGACCTTAGCATTATGTGTATAAGTCCTGCTAAGATTTGCTTTCCCAAAATGCAGCACATCACATTATCTAAATTAAACTCTATCTGCACCTCCTCAGCCCAATGGCCCATGTGATCAAGATCCCATTGTAATCTGAGGTAATCTTCTTCGCTGTCCACTACACCTCCAATTTTAGTGTCATCTGCAAACTTACTAACTATACCTCTTATGTTCACATCCAAATCATTTATATAAATGACAAAAAGCAGTGGACCCAGCACCGATCCTTGTGGCACTCCACTGGTCACAGGCCTCCAGTCTGAACCAGGTTTTTTTTATTTTTAAAAATACTTTATTCATAAAAAAGTATTTATATATACATAGTCACAAACACAGGTCACTTCTGTACAGTAGCATATCAAAGAAACAAACAAGCATTGGAATTTGACTCTATCCAAACAAACCAAAGGCGCCTCTTACTTGAACCATACAGTCATAGAGTCATAGAGATGTATGGCATGGAAACAGACTCTTCGGTCCAACCCATCCATGCCGACCAGATATCCCAACTCAATCTAGTCTGACCTACCAGCAACCGGCCCATATCTCTCCACATCCCTTCCTATTCAACTACCCATCCAAATGCCTCTTAAATGTTGCAATTGTACTGGCCTCCACCACTTCCTCTGGCAGCTCATTCCATACACGCACCACCCTCTGCATGAAAAAGTTGCCCCCCCGGTCCCTTTTAAATTTTTCTCTTATCACCCTAAACCTATGCCCTCTAGTTTTGGACTCCCCTACACTGTGGAAAAGACCTTGCCTATTTATCCTATCCATGCCCCTCATGATTTTATAAACCTCTATAAGGTCACCCTCAGTCTCCAACGCTCCAGGGAAAACAGCCCCAGCCTCTTCAGCCTCTCCCTATAGCTCAAATCCTCCAACCCTAACAACATCCTTGTAAATCTTTTCTGAACCCTTTCAAGTTTCACATCTTTCTGATAGGAAGAAGACCAGAATTGCATGCAATATTCCAACAGTGGCCTAACTAATGTCCTGTACAGCCGCAACATGACCTCCCAACTCCTGTACTCAATACTCAAAACCAGACACGTATTTGAGGCACCAGGAGGGTCTGATAACTGAATAGACTACAACGTACCTTCTGCAGGAAGCCCTCAGACAGTGCTCTTTCCCCACTGCACCTTTGCAGCAACTGCCCCAAGCGTTAGTGTATCCTTCAGCAAGTAGTCCTGGACTTTGGAATGTGCCAGTCTGCAACACTCGCTCGGGGTCAACTCCTTGCTCTGGAAGACCAACACATTTTGGGCAGACCAAAGAGCCTCTTTCAGATGTTGAGTTACCAGTATTTATTTCATACTGCAGAGTTTTAAAGTACACCCCTCACAAAGCTAGTATCTTTGATTCTCCAAGTTAAAAATCACACAACACCAGCTTCTAGTCCAACAGGTTTACTTGGAAGCACTAGCTTTCGGAGCGACGTTCCTTCATCAGGTGGTTGTGAAGCAGGAGCATAAGACACAGAATTTAGAGCAAAAGATTACAGTGACACAATGATACATTGAACAATCTAGGTTTGTTCAATGTATCACTGTATCACTGTAACCTTTGCTCTAAATTCTGTGTCTTATGCTCCTGCTTCACAACCACCTGATGAAGGAACAGCGCTCCGAAAGCTAGTGCTTCCAAGTAAACCTGTTGGACTAGAAGCTGGTGTTGTGTGATTTTTAATGTTGCTCACCCCATTCCAACACTGGCATCTCCACATCATGGCTTTGATCCTCAAGTCACTCTGTTGTCCTTCAGAATAAGTGTCTCTAGCAGCATTTGTAGTTGAACCAATTGTCTTGGTTCAGTTTGTGAGGTAAAAACAATGACTGCAGATGTGGAAACCAGATTCTGGATTAGTGGTGCTGGAAAAGCACAGCAGTTCAGGCAGCATCCAAGGAGCTTCGAAATCAACGTTTCGGGCAAAAGCCCTTCATCAGGAATAAAGGTAGTGAGCCTGAAGCATGGAGAGATAAGCTAGAGGAGGGTGGGGGGTGGGGAGAAAGTAGCATAGAGTACAATGGGTGAGTGGGAAAGGGGATGAAGGTGATAGGTCAGGGAGGAGAGGGTGGAGTAGATAGGTGGAAAAGGAGATAGGCAGGTAGGACAAGTCCGGACAAGTCATGGGGACAGTGCTGAGCTGGAAGTTTGGAACTAGGGTGAGATGGGGGAATGGGAAATGAGGAAACTGTTGAAGTCCACATTGATGCCCTGGGGTTGAAGTGTTCCGAGGCGGAAGATGAGGCGTTCTTCTTCCAGGCGTCTGGTATTGAGGGAGTGGCGGTGAAGGAGGCCCAGGACCTCCATGTCTTCGGCAGAGTGGGAGGGGGAGTTGAAATGTTGGGCCACGGGTGTCCCGGAGATGTTCCCTAAAGCGGTCTGCTAGGAGGCGCCCAGTCTCCCCAATGTAGAGGAGACTGCATCGGGAGCAACGGATACAATAAATGATATTAGTGGATGTGCAGGTAAAACTTTGATGGATGTGGAAGACTCCTTTAGGGCCTTGGATAGATGTGAGGGGGGAGGTGTGGGCGCAGGTTTTACTGTTCCTGCGGTGGCAGGGGAAAGTGCCAGGATGGGAGGATGAGTTGTAGGGGGGGCGTGGACCTGACCAGGTAGTCATGGAGGGAACGGTCTTTGCGGAAGGCGGAAAGGAGTGGGGAGGGAAATATATTCCTGGTGGTGGGGGCTGTTCGGAGGTGGCGGAAATGTCGGCGGATGATTTGGTTTATGCGAAGGTTGGTAGGGTGGAAGGTGAGCACCAGGGGCGTTCTGTCCTTGTTACGGTTGGAGGGGTGGGGTCTGAGGGCGGAGGTGCGGGATGTGGACGAGATGCGTTGGAGGGCATCTTTAACCACTTGGGAAGGGAAATTGCGGTCTGTAAAGAAGGAGGCCATCTGGTGTGTTCTGTGGTGGAACTGGTCCTCCTGGGAGCAGATACGGCGGAGGCGGAGGAATTGGGAATACGGAATGGCATTTTTGCAAGCGATAGGGTGGGAAGAGGTGTAATCCAGGTAGCTGTGGGAGTCGGTGGGTTTGTAAAAAATGTCAGTGTCAAGTCGGTCGTCATTAATAGAGATGGAGAGGTCCAGGAAGGGGCGGGAAGGGTTACCCCTTTGGTCTGGAGGAAGTGGTAGGATTCAAAGGAGAAATTGTTAAGGGTGAGGACCAGTTCGGCCAAACAAATGAGAGTGTCGGTGGGAGGGTACTGTTGGGGACGTCTGGAGAGGAATAAACGGAGGGCTTGGAGGCCCTGCTCATGTCGAGAGGGATTGGATATCCATGGTGAAGATGAGGCGTTGGGGGCCAGGGAAATGGAAGTCTTGGAGGAGGTGGAGGGCGTGGGTGGTGTCTCGAATGTATGTGGGGAGTTCCTGGACTAGGGGGGATAGGACAGTATCGTGGTAGGTAGAGATGAGTTCAGTGGGGCAGGAGCATGCTGAGAGAATGGGTCGGCCTGGGTGGTCAGGCTTGTGGATCTTGGGAAGGAGGTAGAACTGTGCAGTGCGGGGTTCCCGGACTATGAGGTTGGAAGCTGTGGGTGGGAGATCTCCTGAGGTGATGAGATTCTGTATGGTCTGGGAGATGATGGTTTGGTGATGGGGGGTGGGCTCATGGTCGAGGGGGCGGTAGGAAGAGGTGTCCTCGAGTTGGCGTTTGGCTTCAGCGGTGTAGAGGTCAGTGCGCCAGACTACCACTGCGCCCCCTTTATCCGTTGGCTTGATGGTGAAGTTGGGATTGGAGCAGAGGGATTGGAGGGCTGCGCGTTGTGAGGGTGAGAGGTTGGAGTGGTGGAGGGGGGTAGACAGGTTGAGGCGGTTAATGTCCCGGCGGCAGTTGGAAATGAAGAGGTCGAGGGCAGGTAATAATCCAGCGCAGGGTGTCCAGGTGGATGCAGTGTGTTGGAGGTGGGTGAAGGGGTCCTCGGAAGGTGGGTGGGAATCCTGATTGTGAAAGTAAGCTCGGAGGCGGAGGCGACGGAAGAATTGTTCGACGTCACGGCGTGTATTAAATTCATCGATGCGTGGACGGAGGGGGACGAAGGTGAGTCTTTTGCTGAGGACTGATCGTTCGTCCTCAGTGAGGGGAGATCTGGGGGGATGGTGAAAACTCGGCAGGGCTGGGAGCTGGGATCTGGTGTGGGTGTAGAGCTGAGAGTGGGGTCGGAGCCAGTACCTGGAGTGGATGTGATGGTGGGGGGAATGGGGGTGGAGTCATGAGCAGGGGTAGTGTTCCCCTCGGGATTCTGGGGGGTGGGGATAGTGACAGTGGGGTCTGTGGGGGGCATGTCAGCAGAATGCAGGTGAGTGGCGCTGGTGGGGGCGGAAGTGGTGGTGACCACGGCAGTAGGGGTGGTGGAAGTCACTGAGCATGTGGCATCAGCGATGATGTGAAGGGCGGAAGTGATGTCACGTGTGATGCATGAGGAATTGTGAGTGGTGGAAGTGGTTGTGGGAGTGGCCATGATGGGGGTGGTAGTGATATCATCAATCAGCGTGGGGGCGGCAGCTGCATCAGCCGCATGGCTAATGGTGTCTGAGTAAATTCTGAGGCCAAGGGAATCTTCTGGAATGTTTGAGGAGCGCTGGCTATGGAGGTGGGTAGATAAAAGTTTGTTATACTTACAGTTTTTGATGTTTGAGATGGAATTGAAATACTGTTTGTTGAGAGTATGAATTCTCCTGAGGATGTAGTACAGAGTGGGTCCTTTGCAATTCTGAGAGAGTGTGGCCCTCAGCTGAGGCAGGGCTGACTGTAGAGAGGTTAGGTGCTGGCGCATTGCTGCAAGCGTGGAGCGGAGGATCTTGAAGGAGAACCGTTGCTGGTGTTTTTGAATCTGTAGTCTGTACTGTTTGTCCTGTTCAGGTCCGAACTCTGCTGGTTTAAAGGTGGTCCGGAGTCCGTGTGGGATGTGTTGGTTACGGAGGCAGGCACTGAGGAAACAAATGTGGCTGTGGTAGCGAGTTTGTTTCAGGACATGGTTGAAGAGCTTCAGGGCAGAGGAAATGACCTGGGAGTTGCAGTGGGAGAGAGACTCCCTGAGATTCTTGTAGAGAGAGGAGGAAAACTTCTTCAAGGCAGGCATCCTTGCAAGAGGATTCGCAGTAGGGTTAAAATCAACAAGGTATAAACAATGACTGCAGATGCTGGAAACCAGATTCTGGAGCAGCCACTGGTTGGTGTAGTCCTGCCAAAGGCATTGCTTAATCAAAGTCAGAAATTCACCAACACAACTTTGCACTGATTGCACGTGTAAGTGCAAAGCCCTTCCTGTAAATATGAAAGGTGTATCAGCCCCCTGATGAGCATCAGGAACACATTGCAACGAGACCCCTTTCCTTTATGAACTACCCTCAGGCTGGTCTCTGCATGCAGAGCTGCACAGTACACTCAGAGATACCTCTTTCTGATGCAGGCTCCTAGAGGAGACCAATTATCACAAAAAGTTGTCAATGAAAATAAAGCTGTACTTACATAAAAACTTTTATGACCTCAGGATGTTTCAAGGTTCTTTATAACCAAGGAAGTACTTTCTTTTGGGAAGACTGTAGTTATTGTCATAATGTAGAAAACCTGGCAGCTGCATTGGCTCCTGAAGCAGTAATGAGATGACAATCAGATAATCTGTTTTTATGAAGTGTTGAAGACAAAAAGACCAATAAATCACAAAATGAAAAATAAGCATGTAAAAACTTCAATTAAATAAATTCAATAGGATTTTGATAAAAGATAACTTCATTGTTAATTTGGGACTGATAAAATATTCTAACATAAGTAACAGCAACACACTCAATATCAAATGTAGAATTTTGTTATTAGAATTTTTTGGACAATTTCATTGCAAACTGATCGCACCTAAACTGGTACCAGTACTTTCACAGCAATTCTATCATCACGTCATTCAAGGACATTTTTTCCAACAGGAAGATTGATCAGAGCAAGCGGCCAGGTTTTCCCTCTAGTTTCTTTCCCGATGTCTGGTCTGTTTGATGAGTGTGGTAAGATGGGAGGCTGAATATTAATGAGGCGAGTTGTGTCATTAGCAAGGTGATGAAGATGTTTTAAACCCCATTTATTCGCAACGAGAAATTCGCCATGTCCCTTGTGAAAATCATAAAAGATGGTCCAAGTTGCTTCTGACATTGAGACAAGCCTCACCCATACTTATCACCTGATTCTGCCACATATCCCGATACTGGAAAAGAACTGTGTGACTCGAGACATTCATCGTCATGTCAGAAATGCCTTTTCAGACAATGTAAAATTTGATTTGATTGTAGTCACATGCACCTAAGTACAGTGAAACGTTTTGTTCTGTGAGCAGTACAGGCAAATCATAGCAAACAAGGACATACAGATCCTAGGGTCCTTAGACGGAGTGAGGCACACAGGGTTACGGCTGCAAAGGAGGGGCACAAAGCGTAAATGGAGAGAGTATAAGATACAACAGCAATGGCACAATTGGCCATTTCTAAGCTTTGAAATACTAGACAGAGATTTGGCACTACATGATGCATTATGCACCAAGACCAACACTGAAATTACTGAACAGCCTTCCCAGGTAATTTCTCACCACCTCTACTGCCGTACTATAGCTTCTAGAATTGCAAATTCTTTACAGCATACATTGTAATTAAATTATACGTGTCATTTAACAATGCTCCATGTATCGAAACTAGCCCTGGAATTTTTATAACCTTTGATGGATTGTGTAACAGTGCCAAAGCAAGTGATACTGGTTTATGGTAATGTTGACAGTGGCTTGATACTTCTGAGGGAGGCGGCACCTAGAATTCTTCCATAATTCAGCTACAAATTGCTTATTCAAGGCCTTTGTTGAAAAGAACTGATGACACATTGTACCAGCCGAGTGAAATTTCAGTGTGTATTTACTATACCTCCAGATTTAACATAGCAACGGTGTGGCCCAGTGGCTTTGGGGCGGCACGGTGGCTCAGTGGTTAGCACTGCTGCCTCGTAGCACCAGGGACCTGGGTTCAATTCCAGGTTTGCACATTCTCCCCGTGTCTGCGTGGGTTCCCTCCGGATGCTCTGGTTTCCTCCCACTGTCCAAAGGTGTACAGGTTAGGTGAATTGGCCATGCTAAATTGCCTGTAGTGTTAGGTGCAGGGGATAATGTCGGGGGATGGGTCTGGGTGGGTTGCTCTTTGGAGGGTCGGTGTGGCCCAAAGAGCCTGTTTCCACACTGCAGGGAATCTAACCTAATTTACTTGATATATAAACTGCTGAAAGCAGTTGTCCTATGAATTAGTCTTTTCTTTGGCTGTCGACAAATTTTAGATAACTTGATTTGTGGAAATTGTAGTGCAGGAGAGGCCATTCAGTCCAATCAGTTCTGATGGTAGCCCTTCAACTGCTGCTGGCTACTATTCTGAATTCACCTTTTATTCATTGATGGGATGTGAGTGTCTCTGGCTAGGCCAACATTTATTGCCCATCTTAATTGCCCAGAGGGCAGTTAAAATTCAACCCCATTGCTCTGGGTCTAAAGTCACATGTAGGCCAGACCAGGTAACGAGGCCAGTTTCCTTCCCTAAAGGACATTAGTGAACCAGATGGGCTTCCCCCCAACAATGGATTCACAGACATCATTAGACTCTTAATTCCAGATACTTATTGAATTCAAATGCCACCATCTGCCATGGCAGGATCTGAACCCTGGTCCCCGGGATGTTACCTGGGTCTCTGGATTAACAAGAGAAACTGCTGGAAGCATCTGTGAAGAGAAATCAGAATCAACATTTCAGGTCTTTTTCGATATTGTAAGTGTGCATGCTGCATATATATGTATGTATGTTCCCATCTGTCTGTCTGCCAAAGGTTGCTGGTATCCTTAACATTGGGGCCACAGTTTCTTTTCAATGAAGAAGCTGCTTCTTCCCATGGCTGCATTCAGCTTCATAAAGGAACAATTGAGATGGCTTGTCATGTTCCCAGTGCATTGAGTTGCCAACAATATGTAAAGCTCACAGCAAAATTATCAAACTGCACAAACTGGACTTTCCACATTCCGTTATCAGTTATAAATCTCTTCCCTTCTGCATTAACTGCCAAGTACCATTTAGTGCAATTAGTAACCATTACATTTGTACCTGATTTTAAGAATCCTTTTTCCCAGTGATCACATGATACCACCCATCACCCTGAAATGTTGTGTTTCTGTCAGTTTGAAACTCCATCCCCTGTCCAGGCCATTATTCAAAGGTAGAATGTGCTGAAGGAGCTGATCTGTTATGGATGATTATCTGTTACCCTGAGGCACTTGGACTCAATATTCTTGTTGAAAATTTAAAACAGTCAAAATGAGATGATTCAGTGAGTAAATGCACTGTCTGCTGTGCTACTGAACCATATAAATAGTAAAGGGATGGTAAAAGGAGGAGTTGGGCTGAACTGGAGGCAGAGGGAATGGCTGAGGTACGAAATGAATACTTCTTGCGAAATCTTTGTGAAGGAAGCAGATGTTACTCAAGTCATTGTGAAACAGAAGGAAGTTGAGGTACTGGATGAGTTAAAATGGATTCAGAGGAGGCATTAGTTAGGCTGTTTGAACTTACAGTGGATAAGTCAACTCTACGGCTCTATCTGGATGGGTATATGAATAGGAAGGATTCACAGGATATGGGCCAAATGCTGGCAAATGGGACTAGATTAATTTCGGATAATGAAATTAGTTGGACTGAAGGGCCTGTTCCTGTGTTGTGTAACTCTGTGACTGTAAGTCAATATAGCACTGGTCGAGATGCATCTAAAGACACCGAGGGAGGTAAGGGGAACAATTGTAGAGACACAGTGTCTCAATGGTCAGCACTGCTGCCTCACAGCGCCAGGACCCGGGTTCAATTCCCACCTTGTGTGGAGTTTGTACATTCTCCCTGTGTCTGTGTGGGTTTCCTCCGGATGCTCCAGTTTCCTCCCAAGATCCAAAGATGTGCAGGTCAGGTGAATTGGCCATGCTAAATTGCCCATAGTATTAGGTGTAGGGGAATGGGTGGGTCGCTCTTCAGAGGATCGGCGTGGACTTGTTGGGCCGAAGGGCCTGTTTCCACAGTGTAAATAATCTAATTTAATCTACTGCCTCACAGTACCAGGGACCCAGGTTCCATTCCAGACCTCAGATGATTGCCTGTGTAGAGTTTATACATTCTCCCCGTGGCTGCATGGGTTTCCTCCCACAGTTGAAAGATGTGCAGGTTAGGTGGTTTGGCCATGGGAAATTGCCTTGTAGTGTGCAGGGTTACAGGGATGGGGTAGGGTGGGATGCTCTTTGGCGTGGACTCAATGGGCCAAATGGCCTGGTTCCACACTGTAGAGATACTGTGACTCACTGTTTACAGTTTTCCCATTCTCCTTAGACTCCGAGGTTGTGTCAAAGGACTGGAAAACTAGAAGTCTCGCATCCTTGTTCTAAAATTATATCGGTATAAGCTCAACTACAGACCCATCAGTTTAACTTCAATGATGGGGAAGCTTCCAGAAATGATAATTTGGAACAAAATTAGCCATCACTTGAGCAACATACGGATGAACTGTAGAAAGCCAAGGACAAATCATGTTTAACTAACTTGAGGTTTTAAAATGAGATAACAGGGAAGGTAATGTAATTGGTGTGATGGACATGGATTTGCAAAAGGCACCTGATAAAGTGTTACACAACAACTTAGTGAGCAAAGCTGAAACCCATGAAATAAACATGACAGCAGTGATATTGCTATGAAACTGACTGAATCACAGGGATCAGGAAATAATAATCAATGGTTGTTTTTCCGACTGGAAGAAAGTTTGTAGTAGGGTTCCACACGGTCACTCACTCTCCTTGTTATATATCTGTAACCTCAACTTTGGTGGATGGGGTGCAATTTCAAAACTATAGTGATACAAAACTTGGAAGCATTGTGAACTCTTGAAGACGACACCAGCCAGCGGGATGGGTGGGTATGTGTCAGGTGGAAATTAAGATAGAACAGTGTAAAGTGATTCATTTTGGGGAGAACAAATATTAGACAAAAGTACAATTCAAAAGGGTATGGAGGAGCAGACACCTCGTGGTTATGTCTGTATAAATCATTGAAGGTGACAGGGCAGGTGGAGAGAGTGTTTAATAAAGTGAATAGGGTTTTACGAATCAGATCATAGACTAGAAAATCAAGAAAATTATGATAAAGCTGAGTAAAACACAGGGCAGCACGGTGACTCAGTGGTTAGCACTGCTGCCTCACAGCACCAGGGTCCCAGGTTTGATTGTAGCCTCGGACAACTGTCTGTGTGGAGTTTGCACATTCTCCCCATGTCTTTGTAGGTTTCCTCCTACAATCAGGTGAATTGGCCATCCTAAATTACCCATAGTGTTAGGTGCATCATTCAGAGGGAAATGGGTCTGGGAGTATTACTCTTCGGAGAGTCGGTGTAGACTGATTGGGTCAAAGGGCCTGTTTCCACACTGTAGGGAATCTAAACTAATCTAATCTATTGTATCCAGTTCTGGGTGGTGCACTTTGCAAAGCATGTGAAGGCTGAAGAAAGGGTGCTGAACGGTTGTAGGGTTGAGGAACCTTTGGTCTACAGATAGATTTGAGAATTTGAGACTGGCCTTGGAGAACAGAAGTTGGAGAGAAGGTTGATTGAGGTGTTCGAAATCATCAGGGGTCTGACAGAGTGTACAGGGAGAAGCTTCCCATTGGTAGGAAGAGTCAAGAAGCGCAGGGCTGGGATTTAAGATGATTGGCCAAAGAGGAAAGGGTGACATTCAAAGCAGGTCTTTACACAATGGAACATTGCGATCTGAAATGCATTGCTGCCAGGTTTGGAGAGACATATTCAATTCTGACTATCAGAAGAGTTTTGGATCATTTACTGAAGAGGAAGAGAATGCTGGGCTATATGGAAATGGAAGGGGAGTGGTACTAAGCGAGTTGTTCTTGCAGAGTGTCAACATTGGCATGACAGGCTGGATAGCCTCTTTCTGAGCTGTAATAATTCGATGATAAAGATCATAAGGGTCCAATCCCCTGGTCTGCTGAGTTGGTTACTATTAACAAAGTTAAAAATCACACCACACCAGGTTATAGTCCAACAGGTTTATTTGGAAGCACTAGCTTTCGGAGTGACTCTCCTTCATCAGATGTGAAAATGTGTTGCTGGAAAAGTGCAGCAGGTCAGGCAGCATCCAAGGAGCAGTAGAATCGATGTTTCGGGCATGAGCCCTTCTCCTGAAGTGGATAGGTGCAGTCTGTATGGGCTCTTTCGGCACTATAGGAATTCGATGAAAGTATCTTTGTGAATGGCCCAGTTGGATTGGAATTTGATTCAGCTTCTTTGTCAAACTTCCTGCTTCAAGAATGAAGGATAGGAACTTGAGGAAGGCACGAGAGGGCTGGTACTGTTAACAAAATAACACTACAGAGTGAACTGCTGCCTTTAGGGAAGGTTCAAAAACAAGCCCTTCATCCTGAGGAAGACCCTGTGCTCAAAACATTGACTCTCCTTGTCCTCAGATGCTGCCTGACCTGCTGTGCTTTTCCAGAGCCACACTTTTTGACTCTGATTTCCAGCATCTGCAGTCCTCACTTTCTCCTACACATTTATTCTGTCCATACTTATACGTGGTTGTATTTATTAATCTACCACGTTAACTGCCCCACAGCATGTCGTCTCTCTGATCAAAAAGTGCTTACGATTTAAGGAAAATGGAGTTGAGGATTATCAGATCAGATATGATCTCATTGAATGGCTCAGCAGACTCAATGGGACAAATGGCCTGTTACTGTTCTGATGTTTTACAGTCTTAAGCCTATCAGTACCAAATTCAGGACAAAATCAGTCTCTGATTGGGCAACCAGGGAGAGTGACAGTGGTCAACGAAGCCAGAGGAGTGGGGGTGAACAAAGGAGAGATGCCAAGGGGCAAGATCAGTGAGGCTGGTGAGGGAGGGCTAGCAGCAAGGCTGAGGGCATGGGGCAGAGAAGCGAGGGTTGAAAGACTGAGACTGGAGAGGAAGGAAGGGGGGAAGTGAGTCTGCAGAGTGGGTAGAAAGGAGCTGGAGGGCACAGGGAGAAGATTTGAGAAAGGGAAGGAATGGAGTGCAAAAGGTAGAGTGGGGCTGTGGGGAGAGGGGGTGTTGGGGGGGTGAAGAAGTGCTGCAAAGAGAGGGAGATGGCTGTGAAAAGGAAAGGGGGCTGAAAATAAAATGGGGGCATTGGCAAAGGGGGAAGAGAGGCTGCGAAGGGGAGAAACAGTCATAAAAGTTTCCACAAAGGAATACTCAGCTGACTGGGAACAATAAAACTGAGGTAATGAATTCCCTGTAAGTTATTGTGACATCTCCAAGTTAAAGCTACAGGGGTCCAGGAGCTACTGAATAGGGGTAAATGTAAAATATGTGATTGTAATGACATTGCGTTAATTGTATCATTTAATATTGAATAGTTTTATTTTGTAAAGATTTGCCTTTGTGAGTTATCACCTCTGAAAGGATTTTATTGACTATGAACTGCTCGAGGTGAAGTGACTGTGTTAGAGTCAAACATGCAATGGCTTAGCTGTGACCTCACAATGTGTTTAGGAATGTGATGTTTTGTGTATAAAAATGTGTCACTTACTTAAAAAAGGCACATTTGTACCCAACCAGATTTTAAATGCCGTGGTGTGTTGTGGCTTTATGTTTAATGGGTGATAATTGATAATTATTAGAGAGATTGATGAATTCTTCTAATTCTGCTTCTGTGAGAGTCCTAAAGCTTCGTATATCAACACAAACTCAAAAATGATTGTAACTTAGTGACTGCATCATCTAATGAAGATATCAGTGAGACTGATAAAGGAGCCCTCGAAAACCAATCAAAAAGTTATGGTCTCAAAAGGAGCTCAGATTTTTGTTTAAAATGAGCCCTGTTTCATGTCATTTTCATTCTATGCTTCTGTCATTCCATGATTCTTGGGAGAGCAATCCAATAATGTTAATTATAACTGTATATTATTCAGCCAAGACTTTGTGGCAAGTGTACAGACATCCAGCCCAGTCAACAGCCAACGTTACTCAAGCAATTACTCATACCTGACAGAGCATGACTATAAAGATAATTACTGTGTTTGAAGCTTCCATCGGGATTTACACTCAGCTGCTTTTTTTTTATTGAAGGGATTTTTAAAAAACAGAATCACAATTTAACCCTATTTCTGCCTGGTTACTTTTACAGTTTGCAGTGTAACAGAAAGCTTGCATCTTATAATATACCCAATTGAACAAATTGATGAAAAGAGTTTATAACAGCGATTGTAGGTGGGGAGGTCTTTGAGTGCAGGGATAGCATCCCCACTAGTGAGCCAGATAGTCTGGGTGATTGTAACTTAGTGACTACATCATCTAATGAAGATATCAGTGAGACTGATAAAGGATGAAACTTTATTGCTGGAACAGCACAGCAGGTCAGGCAGCATCCAGGGAACAGGAGATTCGACGTTTCGGGCACAGGCCCTTCTTCAGGAAGGATAAAGGAGCCCTCGAAAACCAATCAGGCGCCAGCAAGATAGAATTCAGCACTGAGAGCCTTTTTGCTTCCTTGCAACTTGCTCCACCTCAGAGAGAGGGCTTCATGAAACCACAATGGTTCTGTCTCAGCCAATCACTGGGAAGAGTTACTGACCAGTCATCTGAAACAGTTTAGACATCAATGTCTCTCAGAAAGTAAACTTTCTATTTGTGCAGAGAAAACCTTATACTTACATTGGCCACTCTGCATTGGTGGATAATCTCACAAGGTTTCTAAATTCAGAAAAGTTATCTGCAAAGTGTAAAATAGATGACATAAGTGTTAATTAAAAATAGGTCAATAGACATACATAGACCAATAGAATTGTACACGAAACACACAAAACAAATCAATGTAAACCTTTTGGGTGCACGGCCCTTCTTCAGCTCTGAAGGGTCACTGGACCCGAAACATTAATTCTGTTGTCTCTCCTCAAATGCTCCCAGCCTTGCTGCTTTTTTCCAACAATTTCTGATTTTGTTCAGATAGAGCTGTGCTTTAGGGAAATTTTCAGGACCAAATCTGAGATCCTGTACGCGTGTGAGTGTGAGATTATATGCGCACTTGGAACAAACATCACAAAATTGTAACATGGACTTGGGAAAGTATATTCACTTTATATTTTGGATGTTTCTTTTTGAATGACTTCCTGATGTAGTAGATTAAGAAAATCGAAGTTATGTTATGAGGTGCTTTTAATGGACCTGTTTAGACATGTTAGGGCACTCCACTGGAACAGATGGGACTTGATCCCAGACTATCTGGCTCACTAGTGGGGATGCTATTCCTGCACTCAAAGACCTCCCCACCTACAATCGCTGATATAAACTCTTTTCATCAATTTGTTCAATTGGGTATATTATAAGATACAAACCCACCGACTCCCACAGCTACCTGGATTACACCTCTTCCCACCCTACCTCTTGCAAAAATGCCATCACGTATTCCCAATTCCTCCGCCTCCACTGTATCTGCTCCCAGGAGGACCAGTTCCACCACAGAACACACCAGATGGCCTCCTTCTTTAGAGACTGCAATTTCCCTTCCTATGTGGTTAAAGATTCCCTCCAACGCATCTCGTCCACATCCCACACCTCCGCCCTCAGACCCCACCCCTCCAACCGTAACAAGGACAGAACGCCCTGGTGCTCACCTTCCACCCTACCAACCTTCGCATAAACCAAATCATCTGCCGACATTTCCGCCACCTCCAAACAGACCCCACCACCAGGGATATATTTCCCTCCCCACCCCTTTCCGCCTTCCGCAAAGACCGTTCCCTCCGTGACTACCTGGTCAGGTCCACGCCCCCCTAAACAACCCACCCTCCCATCCTGGCACTTTCCCCTGCCACCGCAGGAACAGTAAAACCTGCGCCCACACCTCCTCCCTCACCTCCATCCAAGGCCCTAAAGGAGCCTTCCACATCCATCAAAGTTTTACCTGCACATCCACTAATATCATTTATTGCATCCGTTGCTCCCGATGTGGTCTCCTCTACATTGGGGAGACTGGGTGCCTCCTAGCAGAGCGCTTTAGGAAACATCTCCGGGACACCTGCACCAATCAACCACACTGCCCTCTGGCCCAACATTTCAACTCCCCCTCCCACTCTGCCGAGGACATGGAGGTCCTGGGCCTCCTTCACCACCGCTCCCTCACCTGGAGGAAGATCGCCTCATCTTCCGCCTCGGAACACTTCAACCCCAGGGCATCAATGTGGACTTCACCAGTTTCCTCATTTCCCATTTCCCCACCTCACCCTAGTTCCAAACTTCCAGCTCAGCACTGTCCCCATGACTTGTCCTACCTGCCTATCTCCTTTTCCACCTATCCACTCCACCCTCCTCCCTGACCTATCACCTTCATCCCCTCCCCCACTCACCTATTGTACTCTATGCTACTTTCTCCCCACCCCCACCATCCTCTAGCTTATCTCTCCACGCTTCAGGCTCTCTGCCTTTATTCCTGATGAAGGGCTTTTGCCCGAAACGTCGATTTTGCTGCTCCTCGGATGCTGCCTGAACTGCTGTGCTCTTCCAGCACCACTAATCTAAAATCCGGTTTCCAGCATCTGCAGTCATTGTTTTTACCTATATTATAAGATACCTTTGTGACAGGTGGGGCACAAAGCGGGCCTTCTGACTCAGAGGTAAGGACATTATCACTGTACAACAAGAGGTGTCTACATCTGATGTTATACACTTTGATATCCGGAGAACTTATGGCAAGGTTCCAAAATAACAATCAATCATGTAAGAGTCTTAGTAGTGTACATAGAGCTGGGGAACGTTCGGGCATGAGAAAGGTTATGAGTAGAGATTCTCATTGTAATTAAAGTCATCGAGTCATCTATAGAAAAAGTAACAAAAAAAATCAAAAATGATAAAAATGTGGAACATTGCTAGGGAATGGTGGAACAAAACAGGAAATGACTTGGATTGTTTCAGATGCTGAGATTTCAGAAGGACTTCACAAAGGTTAATGTAACCATAGCGACCAGAGTTTCTGCAAATGGATCTACAGAATGCTTTACTAATCAGGAGAGAAAGACGAAGGGTTTGCAATGGATAAAATCAATGGAAACTTCAATGAATGTTTAGCTGCATAAAAAGGCAAGTCAGGTACACAGTTATATTAGCAAAGCTAATGATAGGATACAAATCATCTTGTTCCTTTAAAAGTATTAGATAAAATTCACTTGGAACTTACTACTGCAGAAGCTGGAATCTGTACTGAAAACAAACAATGCTGGAGATCACAGTGGGTCAGACAGCATCCATGGAGAGAGAGAGAAAGCTAATGTTTTGAGTTTAGATGACTCTTCATCAGAGTTGGCATGAGGTATGGAGGGGGCAGCGTTTATGCTGTAGTGAGTGGGTGGAGTGCTGGGGGAGCACCTTGAAGGAGATGGCTGGAATTTCTGAGGGAGGGAATTTGCTCCTATATTGTGTTCCATTGACAGCCACATCACTTCCAGGCATGCCAAGTCAGAAGATGATTTCCTCTTCCTTTAGACGGGAATTCCAGATGTTTCTTTCTCTTTCTCTGTGTTCCCCCAGCACTCCCACCACCCCCACTCCCCCCAACAACAGCATAAATGCTGTTTCATGCCTACCCCCACACTCGGATCACTTCCCCACCATCACCAACTGTGGAGCTGCTAAAGCAGCCCTTGCTGAAACTGGGAACAAGCTGTCTCTAGTCTTCCTCAGCCTCTGTCTCTTTATCATTCCGTGAGGAAACCAGCCTTCAAGGGGGCAAAAGGTGGGCTGTGAGCTGCCAACCATTCACTTCCTCACCCCCTAACGACGTAAGGACCCTGACTCTGACTTCCTGAAGCAGTGGATAGCAGAGCCTTCCCTTGAGTTAATGTGTCAGAATCCCCTGTGAAAAAGCTATCCCACTTCACTCAACTGAAGTCACCTGGCAGCCATTGGTTGTGACTAAATGACAATGATGAGACAGTAGTAATATGAGCCTGCTGTCTCTTGATCTTTTACGATAAATTCTGTGTCCTATATGTCCTGCCCCACTAGCTACCTGATGAAGGAGCAGCGGTCCGAAGGCTAGTGCTTCCAAATACACCCGTTGGACTATAACCTGGTGTTGTGTGATTTTTAACTCTTACTGAGGGCTCAAGGTACACAAAGGCAAGACAGCGTAAAGCAAAGATGCTGTGAACATCCAGGTCGGCTCAGAGTGAGTGCGTGCTCCGACAGGGAGTAAGGATCCCGGATGGAGATATAGCCTGGCACAGTCCCTGAGCTGGGGAGGTGTGGGGGGTGCCCCTGTAGCACACCGCTGCAGTGTTACAGTGAGAGTTAACAGTAACTTCGGCAACCCAAGTTAAAGCGCTGAAAGGTAGAACATCCTGTAAGTGCTTTGGAAAATGTGCACGATGCTTCTCCCAGGCTGACACATGTCAATGCCAGTGTCTATGGGTGAATGGCTGGTGCCCATGGAAAATGCCTGAGCTGTTGATACCTAATGACTAACATGGAGAATGTCTGGAGCAAACATTGAGTTGAACCAAGAATCCACTTTGCTTTCCATGTTGAGTTTTTCCAATAATCAGTTGCAAGACAGGTTTGGTAAAACCCATGCTGAGTTTGGCTGTTAACAAGGAGTTTAACAAGCAATAATCAGTATTAATTGGGAGCCAGCCAACACCTAGAGAGATAATTACCAAGCCTTTTGGGAGAGAGTACAAGATGCAACGAGATGATAACAATGTGAGATAGGGCCTCCCTTTACATCACTCAGGTTCTGCCCCACAGTTCACCTCAGCCAATGGGGCACTCAGTAGGTAAGTGTATGTGGATTGCAAGTCCTTAGTTTAGGGGAATGGCGGTGATATTTCATTCAGGACAATCCAGTGTAGTCTTGGTAGTTAGTTCAGTTCAATTCCAGTGGATGCAAATATTTAATTCAGGACAATCCCAGAGTTTTTTTTAACACTTAACCTATTTTTCAGAGGTGTTATTACATATCTCTGGAGCAGGTGGGACTTGAACCTGATGCCTCTCGGTCCAGAGGTGGGTACCACTGCGTCACAAGTGGGCTCTTGACCATCCCAGTGTGGTGCAGGTGTTTAATTCAAATCAGCAATAGTTTAGTTCAAAACAATGCCGTCCTCGTGCACATAATGAATTCAGATCAATCCCAGGATCGTGGAGGTATTTAATTCAGGAAAATTCCAGTGTGGAGTGGTATTTAATACAAATTAATCTCAGTTTAATGTGGTTATTTAGTTCATACAATCCCAGTATAGCCTAGGTAGTTAATTCAGTTCAATCTCAGTCTTGTATAGATACATCATTTAGACCAACCCCAGTTTAGTGCAGCAGTTTAAATCAGGAGAATCCTAGTGCCATGCAGGTATTTAATTCAGGACAAACACAGTGTGGTCCAGTACAGGTATTTAATTCAGGACAAATACAGTGCAGTGCCAGTATTTAATTCCGATCAGTGAAGTGTCAGTATTTAGTTGAGACAATCTCATTGTTATGCACTGTACATAATTAATTCAGATCCCTCTCAGGATAAATTTAAAAATCACTCAACACCAGGTTCTAGTCCAGTAGGTTTATTTGGAAGCACTAGTTTTCGGAACGCTGCTCCTTCATTAGGTATTTATTTCAGGAAGATCCCAGATATTTAATTCAGCACAAAAGCAGTGTAGTGCAGGGAATTAATTCAGATCAATCGAAATTTAGTGCAATCTCATTTTATTACAGGCACTTATTTCGGGCAAATCTCAGTTTAGAGCAGTTATTTAATTCAGTTCCGTCACCATTTCATTCAGCTATTTAGTTCAGTAAATCCCAGTGTTTTGCAGGTATTTAATTTAGCTTAATCCCAGTGTACAGTGGGGGGTATTTAATTCAGGACAATTGCAATGTAGTACAGTTATTTAATTCGGGAGAAATCCAATGTAATGCATGTATCTCATTTCAAAGAATCCCACTGTAGTGCAGAGAATTAATTTAGATAAGTGAAAGTTTAGAGCAGATTTTAAATTCAGTTCAAACCCAGCAAATTGACATGACAGTCCAGTGCAGTTTTAAGTATTCAACTTGTTAAAATTCCAGTATAATGCATGTATTTACTTCAGGAAAATCCCAGTGAAATGAAGGTATATAATCTAGCTCAATCCCATGGGATTGCAGGTATTTAATTTAGGTCCATACCAGTGTGCTGCTAGTAGTTAATTCAGATCAATTCCAATTTGGTGCAGGTATTTATTTCAGGACAATCCCAGTTTGGTGCAGATGTGTAATGCAGTTTAAACCCAGCATAGTGCAGGAATTGAATTAATTAAAATCCCAGTGTAGTCCACTTATTTAATTCAGGACAATCCCAGTGTAGTGCAAGTATTTAATTGAGGACAAACTAAACTTTATACAGGCATTTAGTTCTGGACAATTCCAGTATAGAGCAGGTAATAAATTCACCTCCATCGCAATTACCTAATTAATTCAGGTAATTAATTCAGGACAATCCCAGTGTTGCACAGCTATTGAATTCTGAACAATCACAGTTTAGTACAGGTAATGTTTAATTCATTAAAATCCCATCATTTTAAAAAAAAAATTGACCTATTTTCTAATCAATCTGTACAAATGTTCAAGTCCCACATGGTCCAAACACAACATGGGACTTGATCCTAGGCCTCCTGGCTCAAAGATAGTGACATTACCACTGCATCACAAGAGGACCCCTAAAATCCCTGTATAGTGCCAATATTTAATTCAGGATAATCCCAGTCTAGTGCAGTTATTTAATTCTGTTCAATCCAAGGGTTACGCACATGTCCATTTCAGGTCAATCCCTGTGTAATGCTGGTTTTTAATTTTGCTTGTTCAGGTGTAGTGCAGGTTTTTAAAACCAGCTCAATACCAGTGCAGTATAGGTATTTAATTCAGGACAATCCCAGTTAGTGCAATTATTTGACTGAGGCCAGTCCCAGTAGAACAATTGAAGTTTTGTGTAGGTGTGTGATTCAGCTCAACCCAGAGGAAAGTAATTATTCAGTACCCAGCATGAGCAAAACCAACATAGTGTACAAAATCCCATGCGAGGACTGCACAAAACACTACATAGGACAAACAGGAAGACAGATAACGATCTGTATCCATGAACACCAACTAGCCATGAAACGACACGACCAGCTATCCTTAGTAGCCACACACGCAGATGACAAGCAATATGAGTTCGACTGGGGAAGCCAAACAGAGAACAGCCAGGGAATTCCTAGAGGCATGGCACTCATCCACAGATTCTATCAACAAACACATCGATCTGGACCCAATATACCGGCCACTGCAGCGGACAGCTGGAACTGACAACCGGAAGCGGCAGAGACAAACCACTATAAATGCCGGAGGAAACAACACAGAAGTGCTTCACAGGAGGCTCCCAAGCACTGAGGATGTCACCTAAACAGGGATGAAACGTCTGCAACACAAATTCCCAGCTCGGCGAACAGAACCACAAGTAATTATTTAATTCAGGACTATCCCAGTTTAGAGCAAGTATTTAATTCAGATCAATCCCAGATTGAATTTTAATTCTTTAAAATTCCAGTTTAGTGCTGGTATTTCAATCAGGAAAATTCCAGTGTTGCACAGGTATTTAATTCAAATCAATTCCAGAGTAGTGGATATATTTAATTCAGGGCAATCTCAGTATAGTACAGATATTTAATTCAGGATTATTCAACTGTAGTGCACAAATATAATTCAGGACCATTACAGATTAGTGCAGAAATTTAATTCAGAAAAAGCTGAGTAAAGTGCAAATATTTAATTCAGGACAATCCTAATGTGGTGCAAATATTTCAATCATGAAAAATCCTGTCTCGTCCAGTTATTTAATTCGGACATTTCCAGTGTGCATGTATTAATTCAGGTATTTAATTATTAGTTGTGTTGTTGTTTAATTCTGTTCAATCCCAATAGAGTGTGACAATTGATTTCAGGACAATCCCAGCGGACTTCAGGTATTTCTTCCAGGACAATCAATATATAGTCCACATTTTTAATTCAGTTCCATTGCAGATTAGTGCAATCCCATTCATGACAGTCCCACTGTCGTGCAGGTATTTACTTCAGATCAACCCCAGGGTACTGGTGGTATTTAATTCAGAGTAATCTCAGTTTACTGCAGGTATTTAATGCAACTCAATCACAATATAGTGCACATATTAAATCAGATAATCCTAGATTAGTGCAAGTTACTATTTTAGGATAATTCCACTATGGTACACAAATTTAATTTGGGACAATTGCAAGTTAGTGCAGGTATTTAATTCAGAACAAAGTGGCACAAGTACTTAATTCAGGAAAACCCCTGTCTAGTATGGTTATTTAATTCAGGACAGTTCCAGTATACTGCAGGCACTTTAGTCCACTCACTCACTGTACAGTGTGGTTATTGAATTCTGTATAATCCATTGGACTGAGTATTTATTTCAGGACAATGCCAGTGTACTGCAGGTATTTATTGAGGACCATTCCAGTATCATGTCGGTATTGTAGTCAGGAAGTATACAGTGTAGAGCAGCTGTGTCATTGAGGAGAATCCCAGGTTCGAGCAGACACTTAATTCATGAGAATGCTAGTGTCATGCAAAAAGGTAATTCAGATCAATCCTGGTGCAGTGCAAATATTGAAGTCAGATCAATTCCTGTTTCATGCAGTTATTTAATTCGGATTAGCTCCCGTCTAGTGCAGTAACATAATTCAGGATAATCCCAGGATTGTGCAGGTATTGAATGTGGGATAATCCCAGCATAGTGCAGGTATCGAATCTGGGACGAATCTGGGATAATCCCAGCATAGTGCAGGTATTGAATGTGGGATAATCCCACATAGTGCAGGTATCGAATCTGGGATAATCCCAGCATAGTGCAGGACTTTTCCGTGCAGACCAGATACTTAATTCATATCAATCAGTTTACTGCAGGCATTGAAATTAGGACAATCCTCTTTAAATAGAAGCATTTTAATTCTTTTATTACAGAAATATACTTCACTCACATACAGTCTTTATATACATACACATGAAGAACAAACAAGCATTGTGTCATGAAACAGACTCCTTCAAAATATATCCAGAAGGAAGTCTAGACTCTAACCTTTTCTTTCTTTAAATAGAAGTGTTAAGGTATTGCGTTTCAGATGCAAATCGATTGGTTAACCAATCAATGTTAAACAAAACATACTTTTTTTTATACTGTAGTTAAAATACAGACAAAATGAAAATAAAAGGAAAGAATTAGCTTAACTGTAATTCTATTGAAATGCTTAACAAAACAATATATACTAACGACTACTAATTAATGATTCCAAATAGTAATGTCCCATAAACACATCCCAGGTGGAGGCAAATTCAGGAGTCTTCTGTGACTATCCCCATTTCAAACAGGTATGCTGTTTTGGAAAATGTAGGGGCTGATGGATTCTCAGGGGAACGTAGCACGAACAGCCAGGTTTATGGTATTGAGACTGGCTCTAATGCAATGAGAGGTACGTCGGCTTCCAAGAGATCAATTGTGTTAGGGGACTCTCTAGTCTGAGGTACAGACAGACGTTTCTGTGGCCAGCAGAGAAAAAGCAGAATGATGTGTTGTTTCCCTGGTGCCAGGATCAAAGATGTCTCAGAGAGGGTGCAGAATGTTCTCAAGGGGGGAGAGGGCCCAGCAGGAAGCCATTGTCCACATTGGAACCAACGATATAGGAAGGGAAAAGGTTGAGACTCTGAAGGGAGATTACAGAGAGTTAGGCAGGAATTTAAAAAGGAAGTCCTCAAGGGTAGTAATATCTGGATTACTCCTGGTGCTACAAGCTAGTGAGGGCCGGAATAGGAGGATAGAGCAGACGAATGCATGGCTGATGAACTGGTGTATGGGAGAAGGATTCACATTTTTGGATCATTGGAATCTCTTTTGGGGGAGAAATGACCTGTACAAGGAAGACTGATTGCACCTAAATTGGAAGGGGACTAATATACTGGCAGGGAAATTTGCTGGAGCTGCTCGGGAGGAATTAAACTAGTGAGGTGGGGGGTGGGACCCAGGGAGACAGTGAGGAAAGAGATTGATCTGAGACTGGTACAGTTGAGAACAGAAGTGAGTCAAACAGTCAGGGCAGGCAGAGACAAGGTAGGACTAATAAATTAAACTGCATTTATTTCAATGCAAGGGGCCGAACAGGGAAGGCAGATGAACTCAGGGCATGGTTAGGAACATGGGACTGGGATATCATAGCAATTACAGAAACATGGCTCAGGGATGGATAGGACTGACAGCTTAAGGTTCCAGGATACAAATGCTACAGGAAGGACAGAAAGGGAGACAAGAGAGGAGGGGGAGTGGTGTTTTTGATAAGGGATAGCATTACAGCGGTACTGAGGGAGGATATTCCCAGAAATACATCCAGGGAAGTTATTTGGGTGGAACCGAGAAATAAGAAAGGGATGATCACCTTATTGGGATTGTATTATAGTCAGAGGGAAATTGAGAAACAAATTTGTAAGGAGACTTCGGTTATCTGTAAGAATAATAGGGTGGTTATGGTAGAGGATTTTAACTTTCCAAACATAGACTGGGACTGTTTAGATGGGGAGGAATTTGTTAAGTATACACAAGAAAATTTTCTGATTCAATATGTGGATGTACCTACTAGAGAAGGTGCAAAACTTGACCTACTCTTGAGAAATAAGGCAAGGCAGGTGACTGAGGTGTCTTTCCTCACACCACCTTTGCAGTAGCTGCCCCAAGCTTTAATGTGTTACTTTGTTTGTAGTCCTGGACTTCAGAATGTGTCAGTCTGCAACAGTCAGAGTCAACTCCTTCCACTGGAAGACCAACAAGGTGCAGACAAAAGAACGTATCTCATTGAGTTGATGGTCCTTCAGGTGCAGTCAAAATTTGTCTCAGTGCGTATCCCGGGGAATGGACCGTGGAGCACAGAGTCCCTTGTCACAGAGCTGCTTGGGACGAACCTCGACACAACCCACTGCATCTTCCTCCCAACTTCCTTTACAAAGGCCCATTCCAGAAGGAGGTGTGTGATGGTCTCAACCTTCTACCCTGACCCCCACAGCCACTCCGAGGATAGCGGGCAGTGACACAGACTGATTGGGTGTATATGAAGGTTCTGACGGGTAGTGCTCTTCTCACCACCAGCCGAGCGATGTCTTGGTGCTTGTTGGAAAGTTCTGGTGATGAGGCATTCCGCCAAATGAATTTCACAGTCTGCTCAGGGAACCACCCGACAGGATCCTTTTCCCACACAGTCTCAAGGAACCATTTATTGATGGAGTTGTGGTCTAAAGTGTTTTTCTTACAAAGTTTTCCGCAAAGGTCAGGTGATTTGGAATGGTCCTCAGCACAGTCAGTGTAGTGCAGTTTTTTTTTCAGATCAGTCACTGGTTGAGAGCAAGTATTTAATTCAGGACAATCCTTGTTTATTGCAGTTATTTAAATCAGCATAATCTCACTACAGTATATGGCGGGATTTAATCCCAGAGTCGGGTAACAATTTAATTCAGATCAATCATAGTATTTTTTCTTTTATATCCAGAAGTGTTTTTCCACAGAACTGCACAGTTCTCGTCCTATCACCAAATTACCGTGACCTATTATTTTACAATTAACAGCCACCAGTAAATCGCCCTGAAAACCAATTCGAGATTAACATACAAATCTCGCTACGGATATTGCAAACCATCAGAAATGAGGGAGAGGTAGGGAGAGCAGCAAGAGGCTAAATTGAAATGGAGTTAGAGAGGGAAATAAAGAACTGTATCCCCTGTGGTGCCCACCTCTCTCTAAAGGCACCAAAAGCATTGGTGGTGTCAGTCAGAATATAATGTAGGCATTTAATTCAGCTCAATCCCAGCAGGGTACAGGTCTTTATTTCAGGACAATCAAATTGTAATCCAAGTTTTTACTACAGCACCACTGCATTTTAGAGCAAGTATTTAATTCAGGACAATCCCAGTGGAGTGTATGTTGTTCATTTAGGACAATTCCAGATTAGAGCAGGTACTTTATTCATGACAATCCCAGTGATGTAGGTATTTACTTCAATACAATTCCAGTGCGTTGCTAGTATTTCTTCCAGGACAATTGAACAATAGTATAGGCTTTAATTCAGCTCTATTGATGTGTAGTATAGGTATTTAATACAGGCGAATCCTGGGGCTGCGTAGGCATTTAATTCAGGATTTTCGCTGTGTAACTTTTGTCTTAAATTAACCAATTCTTCTGTTCAGAGATGTTATTACACACCTCTGTTGTAAATGGTACTCAAACCTAGGGCTCCTGGTCTAGTGTAGGGATATTACCACGGCACCACAAGAGGGTCCCAAATATCAGTGATGATGAGAAACTCAGTCAGCAGGATTTGAACCTGTGCTGGTAGACCCTGATGTGATTTCGGATCCATCACCTCAGCCACTCGGCCGCAACTACAGAATAAAGGATGGTGTAGTTAATTGAGTACAATCCCAATGTAATACTGGGATTTAATTCAGGATAATTCCAATATAGTGCAGGGATTTAATTCAGATCAGTTGCAGTTTAATGGATATATTTAATTCAGAGACTAGTGCAGTGATTTCATTCGGGACTCTCCCAGTGCATTGCAGTTAATTAGTTCAGGACAATCCCAGTGTAGAATAGGTATTTATTTCAGGACAACATCAGTTTAGTGCAAGTGGGTGGCACGGTGGCACAGTGGTTAGCACGTTCTCCCCGTGTCTGCGTGGGTTTCCTCCGGGTGCTCCGGTTTCCTCCCACAGTCCAAAGATGTGCAGGTCAGGTGAATTGGCCATGCTAAATTGCCCGTAGTGTTAGTTAAGGCGTAAATGTAGGGGCATGGGTGGGTTGCGCTTCGGCGGGTCGGTGTGGACTTGTTGGGCCGAAGGGCCTGTTTCCACGTTGTAATGTAATCTAATTAATTGAGGAAAAATCCTGTGTAGTGCAGTTATTTCATTCAGATCAACTACCGTTCACTGTAGGTATTGAATTCAGTATAATCCTAGTGTTCTGCTTGTGTTTCATTCAGATCAGTTCCAATGCACCTAAGGGTTTTAATTTAGACCAAAACAATGCAGTGGAGGCACTTAGTTCTGGACAGGTTTACTTCCTGAATTACCTACCTTCAGTGCGCTGGAACGGTCCTGAAATCAGGATAATCCTAGTGTACTGTTTGTGTTTCATTCACATCAGTTCCGAGAGTCAGGAGGGGACATGAGAAGCTGTTGCCAGATAGGATCAAGGAAAACCCCAAAGCTTTGTATAGGTATATCAGGAATAAAAGAATGAGTAAACTAAGATTAGGGCCAATCAAGGACAGTAGTGGGAAGTTGTGTATGGAGACTGGGGAGATAGGGGAAGTGCTAAATGAATAATTTTCCTCAGTATTCACACTAGAAGAAGACAATGTTGTCGAGGAAAATACTGAGATACAGGGTACGAGACTAGATGGGATTGAGGATCACAAGGAGGAGGTGTTAGCAATTCTGGAAATTGTGAAAATAGATAAGTCCCCTGGGCCGGATGGGATTTATCCTCGGATTCTCTGGGAAGCCAGGGAGGAGATTGCACAACCTTTGGCTTTGATCTTTATATCGCCCTTGTCCACAGGAATAGTGCCAGAAGAACTGGAGGATAGCAAATGTTGTCCCCTTGCTCAATAAGGAAAGTAGAGACAACCCTGGTAATGTTAGACTAGTGAGTCTTACTTCGCTTGTGGGTAATGTGCTGTAATAGGTTATAAGAAATAGGATTTACAGTCATCTAGAGAGGAATATGTTGATTAGGGATAGTCAACATGGTTTTGTGAAAGATAGGTCGTGCCTCACAAGCCTTATTGAGTTTTTTGAGATGGTGACCAAACATGTGGATGAGGGTAATGTTGTTGATGTGGTGTATATGGATTTCATTAAGGCATTTGATAAGGTTCCCCACAGTGGGCTATTGCTCAAAATACGGAGGCATGGGATTGAGGGTGATTTAGTGGTTTGGATCAGAAATTGGCTAGCTGAAAGAAGACAGAGGATGGTGGTTGATGGAAAATGTTCATCCTGGTGTTCAGTTACCTTGAGCAATGTACTGCAAGGATCTGTTTTGGATCCACTGTTGTTTGTCATTTTTATAAATTATCTGGATGAGTGCGTAGAAGGATGGGTTAGTAAATTTGTGGATGACACTAATGTCGGTGGAATTGTGGATAGTGCTGAAGGATGGTGCAGGTTACAGAGAGACATAAATAAGCTGCAGAGCTGGGCTGAGAGTTTAATGTGGAAAAGTGTGATTCACTTTGGAAGGAGCAACAGGAATAAAGAGTACTGGGCTAATGGTAAGATTCTTGGTAGTGTAGATGAGCAGAGGGATCTCGGTGTCCATGTATATCGATCGCTGAAAGTTGCCACTCAGGTTGATAGGATTGTTAAGAAGGCATACAGTGTGTTAGCTTTTATTAGTAAAGGGATTGAGTTTCGGAGCCATGAGGCCATGTTGCAGCTGTACAAAACTCTGGTGTGGCCGCACTTAGAGTATTGCATACAGTTCTGGTCACTGCATTATAGGAAGAATATGGAAGCTTTGGAAAAGGTTCAGAGGAGATTTACTAGGATGTTGCTTGGTATGGAGGGAAGGTCTTATGAGGAAAGGCTGAAGGACTTGAGGCTGTTTTTGTAAGCTGGAAGAAGGTTGAGAGGTGACTTAATTGAGATATATAAGATAATCAGAGGGTTAGAAAGGGTGGACAGGGAGAGCCTTTTTCCTCAGACGATGATGGCTAGCACAAGGGCATATAGCTTTAAATTGAGGGATGGATGAAAGTCAGGTTCTTTACTCAGAGAGTAGTAGGGGTGTAGAATACCCTGCCTGCAACAGTAATAGACTCACTAACTTTAAGAGCTTTTAAATGGTCATTGGATATACATATGGACAAGAATGGAATGGTGTAGGATAGATGGACTTCAGATTGGTTCCACAGGCCAGCACAACATTGAGGCCCAATGGGCCTTTACTGTGCTCTAATGTTCTATGTTCTAATTAAATGTCTACAATATGCTGTGATTTTCCGATAACCAATATCTGTGGTGCAATGAGGTTTGTCCTGAAGTTAATCCTTTTTTTTGCCTGCTATCCTGCACTAAGTGCCCAGAGTGCACTGGACTTTCTTATACATTAATCCTCACAAGCTATCTTTAATTCAGCTACTTATCAATGTTATGAAGATTTGGGAACTATACCTTTAAGAGAGTAAAAGCTAGCAATGACAGTACCATGTGTTCTCAATAAGACACATTGTAACATGCGCTCCAGCTACTGGGGTAGCTGGTTGCCTGGAAATGATGAAACAGATTCGAATTAGGGCAATCAGTTTAAACTATACCCCGAAAAATACCAAATTCCAATCAAGTTTGAATTGACTATATTGACAATCTTAAAAGCCAATGACACAATCCAATGCAGGGGGTATAAAACTGGGGAAAATTGAACAGTTGGGAGGAGAACTGCCTAGTTACCAGCATGTAAACAGACTGCTTGAAAAATAGCTCTCTGAAAACGTACCTTTTTCGATCAGTAACCTGTGAATCAGAATCTCTAAGAAGAAAAGAAGATACGGGAAGATCCAAATAGAAGAACCAACAGCTGCCTGGTTTTGAGATAAGAAGGTGTTGTTTTGTAAATCTTAATTGGGAGTTTTATCGGACTAGTATAATAGAAGGGAAGGTAACAGATAGATTTGAGTAAGGACTTATGAATAGTTGTTAGTTAATTATTCTCTGTTCTACTTTGAGAAATAAAGTTATTAATTTTTTCTTTAAATAGTTCATGGCTACTTGTTTTTTACAGATGACTGCACGGGATAAATCTTTTCTATGTTGTTGACTTTAAATTAAACAGGAGGGTTTACCTCTTATTGTAACAGTTTGGGGGGTCGGGTCTGTGATTTGCACTGGTTTAGACAGATTTGAATAGATTTGGGGGTACAAAAATCCCTGCAGATTTAAACACTTGCAGGTTAGTGTCCGAGATGTTTAAATAAGACGTAGGTGAGACAATTTGTTTAATTTCAATGACTTGGGGTTGGTTAAATTAAAAGTGAGAGAAATGGCTCTTAAAATTGCTAAAGAGGTTCTAGGATTTGAAGATAATTCTCAAATTTGCCAAGAAAGCTTAGAAAGAAAGATAAAGGCCATACTTTCAGAATTTCAAATAAGTTACTTTTGATGTAACCAAGGATAAAAGTAAAGTTGAAATTGTAAGGGAATTACTCAAATACTTAGATGTGTCAGAGAAACAGACAAGTGCAGTAGAGATAGAAAAACTGAAATTACAATAGAGAAAAATTGAGTTAGAAGATAAACAAAGAGAGAGAGAGGAAACAGAGAGAGAGAAAAGATTCTCGGCTGAGTAGAGAGAGAGTGAGAAGAAAGGGAGAAAGAAAGAGAAAGAAAAGAAAGGGAGAGAAAAAGAGAGAGAGGAGAGAGAGAATCTGAACTTGAGAAGTTGTGACTTAGTCAGCAAAGGCAAGTTAACAGGATGGAGATTAAAAGAGAAGGTAGTGATACATATAAATATGTCAAAACTCTGCCAAGTTTTGATGAGAAAGATGTTGAAGCCTTCTTTATTTCATTTGAAAGATTGTCTCAGCAGATGGAGTGGTCCGAGGATTTATGGGTAATGCTAGTTCAGACTAAACTGGTAGGCAGAGCTAGTGGGGTATTTGCTGCACTGTCAGATGAGGGGTCAAGAGATTATGAAGAGGTTAACAGACTATTTAAAGTGCTTATGAATTGGTAACAGAAGCATATAGACAGCAGTTCAGAGGCACAAAGAAGGAACCGGGTCAAACTTATGTTGAGTTCGAAAGAATTAAACATAGTCATTTTGATCGATGGGTACTTGCTTTGAAGATAAATAGGACCTTTGAGGCTCTATGAGAGATTATTCTGCTGGAGGAGTTTAAAAACTCACTTCCAGAGATGGTAAAAATTCACATGGAGGAACAGAAAGTTCAGGAAGTGAGAAGGGCAGCAGAATTAGCAGATGATTACATGTTGGTGCGTAAGACAAGCTTCCGGCCAGAATTTTGTCCTGGGAGAGATAAAAGTTGGGAGGAAGGGAGATCCTACACTACAAAACCAAGAGTAGAGAGCTCTGGTAAGAGTTTACCACAGGATAACAAGAAGCCCAAAAGGGTGGGCAGGAGGTGAAAGGCCTCAGGTATTTCCACTGTGGTAAAGTGGGACATGTAAAGTCACAGTGCTGGTCGTTAAAGAAAGGCATTGTGGGAAAAGACATAGTAGAGTAGACCCCAAGAAGAGCCGAGGAGCTGCAGGAGAGTGCACGGCCTCGGCAGGGGCTGGGTATAGAGTTAATACCTGATCTCTACAAAGAATTCACCTCTGTGGGTAAAGTTTATTCAGAATGAACAGGGGGAGAAGGACAAGAAGTTATAATTTTGAGAGATACAGGATCTAACCAGTTGCTGATAGGGGACGAGCGAATATGCACTCTTTCTTATCTGTTACCCGAGAGTGTGATAATTTGTGGGACAGATAGACAGAAATTTAGCATTCCTCTATGTAAGATCAGGATGGAGGGCCAACTCAAGACTGGGGAATTTACCATAGGACTGATCAACAGAGTGTCAGTTCCAGGAATTCAGTTTGTTCTTGGGAATGATTTGGCAGGATCCAAGGTGGGAGTGACACCCCTTGTTGTGGAGAAGCCCAAGGAAGACCAAGAAATGGAGGAGTTAAAACAGAAATATCCTGGTATTTTCCCAGACTGTGTGGTAACTGGATCCCACTATCATAAGTCACAACATGAAGGGAAAAGTAAAGAGAAAGATGAAGGAGTCGAGGTTCAGTTAGCAGATACCCTGTTGGCGTAATGGTGCAGGAAAAACCTGAACAGGCAGAGGGTCAGACAGGAATGTGTAGTCCTGAAAGGCTAGGAGACTTACAACAGCAAGACAAGACAATAAAAGAGATATATATGTGGATGCGTACTCTGAAAGGGAGGCAGAGAATATTCCGGAGGGTTATTATCTAAAAGATAGAATCCTAAGACGGAAATGGAGACCACGGCAGGTTAGTGCAGAGGAGCAATGGGCCTAAGTGTTGCCAGTAGCATACAGGCAGGAAGTGTTATGGGTAGTACATGAACTACCTGTAGGAGGTCACCTCTGGGTACGAAAAACTCAGACTAAGGTACCAAAACATTTTTATTGGCCTGGAATGCACAAGGATGTGGTTAACTTTTGTCGTAGGTGTCATACATGCCAAATGGTGGGTAAGCCACAGGCGGTAATAAAACCAGCCCCTTTGTTGCCAATTCCCACATTTGAGGAACTTTTCACATGGGTTATAACTGATTGTGTAGGTCCCCTCCTGAAAACTAAAACTGGGAACCAGTACTTGTTAACCAGAATGGATGTGTCTACCAGATTTCCGGAGGCAATTCCATTATGGAGTATCAAGGCAAAAAGGATGGTAGAGGAGTTAGTAGCTTTCTTCACACAGTATGGGCTACCCAGAGAGATTCAGTCAGACCCAGGGTCACATTTTACTGCTAGGCTGTTTCAGGAGGTTTTGGATAGCTTAGGTATACAGCACTTTAAATGCAGTGTGTAGCATCCGGAATCCTAAGGAGCTTTAGAAAGGTGGTATCAGACCTTGAGATCATGTTGAGCGCACACTGTCAGGATTACCCGAATGATTTGGATAAAGGTATCCCACTTGTATTGTTTGCCATTAGAGATTCGCTAAATGAATCTACTCCGTTCACTCCCTTTGAGTTAATATTCAGGCATGAAGTGAGAGGCCTTTTGAAATTAATTAAAGAAAAATTGACAGGACTAAAGTCGGAGATCTCACACTTAGAAATTATATATCGGAGGTGAGGGAGAGATTAAATCGAGTAGATGAGTTAGATAAACAGTTCCTAAAGTGGGCACAGTGTAGAATGAAGTAGGTGGCAGATAAAAACTCTGAGACTTGGATGTTTTCCCAACGGAATAACGTATTAGTACTGTTACCAGTGATAGGAGATCCCTTCAAAGCCAGGGTTCGTGGTCCCTATCAAATTGAGAAAATGTTGAGTCAGGTGAACTATTTGGTAAATATGCCAGATAGAAGAAAAAGGTATTGTGTATGCCATGTGAACATGCTGAAACCGTATTACGCTGAAGAGAAAGAATTTGGGAAACAGGTGTTACTTACTGCCCTGCAGAGAGAGGAATCAAACCAGATGATGGGGGTTTTGATGTGCCTCAAAATAGATTAAAAATGAAGAAGTCCTTGAGGAGTGGGATAGGTTAGTAAGCTATCTGTCTCAGGAGCATAGAACGCAGTTGAAAGATTTGTTACTGCAATACAAGGACATATGTAAGAATCAGATGGGGAGGACTAATGCTATTGTACATGAAGTAGACATAGAGAATACTGCTCCGATAAAACAACGTACCTATCGGCTAAATTCTTTCAAATCCAGACAGGTCCAGATGGAGGTGGAGGCCATGCTCGACGAGGATGTCATCGAACCAAGCAGAGCAAGTGGAGTTAGCTGATCGTCTTAGTTCCCAAACCGGACAGGACTCAACAATTTTGCATGGATTATCGGAAGATCAACGTCGTTACAAAGCTGGACTCCTATCCAATTCCTAGATTGGAGGGCTGTATTGAGAAAGTTGGACAAGCCAGTTACATCACCAAGTTGGACTTAATGCAGGGTTACTGGCAGGTACCTTTATCAGAATTGGTGAAATAAATGTCTGCTTTTGTAACCTCAAATGGGCTATATCAGTTTAAAGGGATGCCCTTTGGAATGAAGAACACACCCGCCACATTACAAAGACTCATGAACAGAGTTGTGGCTGGGTTAACAAACTGTGCAGTCCATTTGGACGATGTAGTGATCTTTAGTAAGTCCTGGAAAGATCACATGGTACATTGGCAGAGCTCTTTAAATGACTACAAGAAGTAAAACTGGTGATAAACTTAAATCAAATGGAATTTGCGAAAGCAGAGGTGATGTTCTTGGGTCGTAACTTCGGTCATGGAAGGTTGACCCCAGGGAACGCAAAGACGAAGGCCATTGAGGAATTTCCACAATCAACCTTGAAGAAGGAGGTGCTTCGATTCTTGGGACTCAGCGGATTCTATCGGAAGTTTGTTCCAAAGCCTCAGCAGTGTAGTTGCCCCGTTAATCGATTTACTGAAGAAGAACATAAAGTTTCGGTGGACAGAACCACGCCATGAGGCATTCAACCATGTGAAATCGATATTAACCACCAAATCAGTTTTAGCTACACCAAACGTTTCAAAACCTTTTAAAGTTACCATTGATGCTAGTGACATTGGAGTTGGAGCTGTGCTCCTACAGGAAGATGAGGATGGGATTGAGCTGCTGGTTGGTTACTTTTCAAAGAAGATCAACATCCACCAAAGGAAATACTCCACAATTGAAAAGGAACTTTTGTGTTTGGTGCTGGCCTTACAACATTTTAATGTGTATGTCACAAACAATGTTTCGGAGACGGTTGTGTACACGGATCACAATCCGCTTACATTCTTAGAACATGTTAAAGTCAAGAATATGAGATTATTTCATTGGAGTCTTATGTTACAGACTTTTAATTTAAAAATCATACATGTTGTGGGTTGAAAGAATGTAATCGCAGATATCCGTCATTGCAGATTTAAATTAAATACTCAAAATTAAATACTGAAACAGTGATTTAAACTTCATTGCATGTAGCAACCAAAATAAGACCCCTCAAGTTATTAAGTTAGTTTCACAACATAACTTGGCTATTACCCGATTAATAATGGAATTTTCCTACAATTCCAACCAACAGGGTCTGTCTCTGGATGTGTCCAGGACTCTATCCTTGAGCAGTGTTGCTTTCCTGAGTTCTGCTACTGAAGAATCCTGGAGTAGAATTCTTATGGTATTTTAAGTCCTTCAGCTTTATGGTGTGACATTATTGATGATTCTTTAGACTACTTCACCCACAATATTGCAGCTTTCCTTCTTATCAGGAGTAGCTTCCCTGTTCCTTTTCACATTTGGCATTAACTGTGCTATTGAAGACACGCCTTTCCTGCAATGAACTCCTTAAATTCTTCTGCCGGGCAGTCATTTGTCCTTGTGGTATAAGGCAGCCAGTTATCAAGCAGTTGTTAAAACGGTTTGGCTCATGTAGCTTCAACTCCTTTTCCCAGGCCTGACTAATTGTTTTCAATTCCTGTATAACAGTTTTTCTTTGCCCCTTAACAGTTATTTCAGACAGAGTTAATGCTGATTCTTTCAATCCATTAATAATTATTAAACTTCTGAAGTTTACACTATCATAGCTTGACTTGTATTAAAACCCTGCTGATTGAAATTGTGCTGAATTACATCCCTGCATTGTGGAACTTTTATATTAAAAGCCTGCAGTACACTGGGGCTCCTGAATTAAATACCCACAGTGTACTGGGACTACCCTGAATTAAATGTCTGAAGTGTGATGGGTTGTCCTGAATTAAATCTCTGCACTTCGGGACTTGTACTGTATTAACAAGCTGTAATGCACCAGGATTATCCTGAATTTATTAGAGGCAGTGCACTGGACATGTCCTGAACTAACTCAGACTGCCCCAAAATTAATTAGGTGCAGTGCATTGTGACCATCCCATGTGGAATACCTGCAGTGTGCTGGGATTGTCTCAACTTTGTGAATGTGGTGGACTGCGATTGTCTTGAATTTAATTCATGGATTGCACTGAATTAAATAATGCCAATGCACTGGGAATTTAATCAATTACATACTTACAGTGTGCTGAACAGTTCTAAGTTGTATACCTGCACTCTGCTGGAATGCTCACAAATTAGGACACTACAGTCTACTGGGACTGTCCTGAATAAAATACATACAGAATGCTGAGATTGTCCTGAATTAAATATCTACCCTGTGCTGTTATTGTCCAGAACTAAAAAAAAACTGCAGTATATTGGAAGTGTCATCAATTACGTTTTTGCAATGTACTGGAATCTACTGAAATAAATAGCTGCCCTGCACTGGGATTGTCCTAAATTATACCCTGCAGCACACAGTTATAGTTCGATGTGACATATCTAGAGTTCACTGGAATTATCCTGTATGAAAATGCTGCAGAGTGCCAGATTGTTTGTTTTAAATATGAGTGTGTGTGGATCGCCGCAAATTGTTTACCTGCTGTGGACTGGCATTGTCCTGAATTAAATACCAGCAGTGCACAGAATCTATCAAGAATAAAGTGTCTCCAGAATAATGCAATCATTATGGTTTTAATACAACAGGGTATAGGGCCTGTGCTAAATTGAATAAACGCAGTGCTCTGGGATTTTATGGAATTAAATACCTGTCGTCTTCAGAAATTGTGCTGAATTAAATGTCAGCACAGCACTGAGTCCATTCTGAATTGCATATAGAGCCACAGAGTTATACAGCACAGAAACAAACCCTTCAGTCCTATTCGTCCATGCTGACCAGATATCCCAACCTAATATAATTCCATTTGCCAGCATTTGGCCCATATCCCTCTAAACCCTTCCTATTCATGTACCCATCTAGATGTCTTTTAAATGCTGTAACTGTACCAGCCTCCACCACTTCCTCTGGCAGCTCATTCCAGACACACACCACCCTCTGTGTGAAAATGTTGCCCCTCAATTCCCTTTTAAATCTTTCCCCTCTCATCTTAAACCTATGCCCTCTAGTTTTGGACTCCCCTACTCTGGGAAACAGACCTTGCCTATTTTCCCTATCCATGTCCCTCATGATTTTATAAACCTCTATAAGGTCACCCTCGGCCTCCGACGCTCCAGGGAAAACAACCCCAGCCTATTCAGCCTTTCCCTATTGCTCAAACCCTCCAATCCTGGCAACATCCCCCTGCACCATCTTTCCAGCCACATTTCACCTGCTTTATTATGCTGTGTAGCTAAAAGACCATGAATCATAGCAGCAGATGTAGGCTATTCAGCCCATCAAGTCAGCTCCACCATTCAATGAGATCACGGATGATCTAATAACTCACAATTCCACTTCCCTGCCTTTTCCCTACAACCCTAGATTCCCTTACTGATTAAGGGCAGCACGGTGGCTCAATGGTTAGCATTGCTGCCTCCCAGGTTCAATTCCAGCCTTGGGTGACTCTCTGTGTGGAGTTTGAACATTCTCCCAGTGTCTGCGTGGGTTTGCTCCGGCTTCCTCCCACAATCCAAAAATGTACAGGTTAGGTGAATTAGCCATGCTAAATTGCCAGTAGTGTTAGGTGCAGGGGTAAATGTAGGGGAATGGGTCTGGGTGGGTTGCGCTTCGGCGGGTCGGTGTGGGCTTGTTGAGCAAAGGGCCTGTTTCCACACTGTAATCTAATCTAAAACCATCTGCCTATCTCAGATTTGAATATATTGACTGATACAACCTCTCCAATGTTCTGCAGTGAAGCATTTCACAAATTCACAACTACCTGAGAGATGACATTCCTGCTCATCTCGGCCTTAAATGTGTGACCCCTTATTCTGGGATGATGCTCTCTGGTCCTAGACTCTCCCAGAAAAGGCAACAAACTTTCCACATCGACCCTGTCAAATCCTCCTAAGAATCTTATGTGCCAATTTTTCTCTCATTGCTCTCAACTCCAATGAGTATAAACCCCACCTACTCAACCTCTCCTCATGAGACCTTCTGTTCATATCTGCAATCAGCTGACTGAACCTTCTCTGGACTCCTAAATGCCAGGGGACAAGGGGCCCAAAACTTTGTTTTGGAAGTGTGTAGCATGTGGGTGCCCACTGGTTGCCAAGCATTTATTGCCCATCTGTTGCTGGCCTGGAACTGATTGGTTTGCTAGGCTTTTTCAGAAGGCAGTCAAGATTAGAATGGTGTTGGTAAAGCACAGCAGGTCAGGCAGCATCCGAGGAGCAGGAAAATTGATGTTCTGGGCAAAAGCCCTTCATCAGGAATGCCTTTTTCAGAAGACATTTAAGAGTCAACCCCATTGCTGTGGGTCTGGAGTCACATGTAGCCCAGACGCGATAATGATAGCCGATTCCCTCCCTAAAGGATATCAGCAAACCAGATGGGTTTTACCCCCAACAACCGTCATTAGACACTTTACTCCAGATTTTTACTTATTTACTTTCCACCTTCTGCAGGATCTGAACCCTCATCCCCAGGATATTGCTAGGTCTCTGAATTGAAAAGGTAAAAACAATGACTGCAGATGCTGGAAACCAGATTCTGGATCAATGGTGCTGGAAGAGCACAGCAATTCAGGCAGCATCGAGGAGCTTCAGCAAAATCGACGTTTCGGGCAAAAGCCCTTCAATTGAAAGTCGAATGATAATACCCCCAGGCCGTCAACTCCCCAGTTCACAGCGTGAGGCCTTGTGTAGTTTTAGCAACAACTTCCACTTTTTAATACAGCCAATTCCCTGTGAAATGGAGACCAATATTTAATACCTGCAGGGTATTTTGATTGAAATGTCAGCAGTGCCCTGGGACTGGCTTAACACTTGTCACTGTGCTGGAACTATCCTGCAGTGTTCTGGGACTGGATCAGATTGAAATCCTGTCCTGCATTGGGACTGTGCTGAAGTAAATACCGACAGTGCGTCGGGATGTTTTCGCCTCACTGCGGTTATATAACTCAGCTCGAGCTCCTACCGGCAGGAATTTAATTCAGAAGAGTGCAGTGCACTGCAGGTAATTAATTCAAGAGAGTCTCAAATAACTGTTGGTATGTGATTCTGGAGAAAGTGACAGTGTTGTGGGTATTTGATTAAGGGGAAACCCTGCTCTCTGCTGCCATTTAATTCAGGATTGTCACAAAACACTGTAGGAATTTAATTCAGGACGAAGCGAGTGCACCACTGGAATTAAATTCAGGACAGTTCTAGCACAAACCAGCTATTTATGTGGGAACGATCTCAGCACATTGCTGGTATTCACTTCAGGACAGTCACAAAGCTCTGCAGATATTTAATTCAGGACCGTTTCCGTGCACTGCAGTCATTTAATTCAGGACTAACCTGCAGCACTACACGAATTTAATTCAGGGTATTCCAATCGAACTGCAGGTATTAATGCGGATCAGTCCCTGCGCACCTTGGTTCTTTAATCCAGGACAATGCGGGAATTTAATAAAGGACACCACTGGGGCTTTGCAGGTAATTAATTCAGGACAATCCCAGTACATGCTGGCATTTTACTCAGGACATTCACAATGCACTGTAGGTATGTAACTCCAGGCTGTCTCAGTGCACTGCAGATAGTTATGTATGTTCAGTTAATATTTAATTCAGGGGTAACCCGGTGTGCCAGAGGAATTTAGTTCAGGACAGTCCTGATAGACTGTAGGTATTTAATTCAGGAAAATGTGAGCACGCTGCAGAGTTAATTCAGGAAAATTCCAGCACGGTGCAGCTATTCATTCAGGACTATTCGGGTACGCTGCTGGTATTGAATTCAGGATAGTCGCATTGTCAGCATTTATCACAGGACTGTCAGATTGAACCGCAGCTGTTTAATTCCGGACTAAACCTCAGGAATGTAATTCCGGTCATTTGGAACACACTGCAGGATTTAGCTCAGGACCGTGTCAGCGCACTGGAGGTAACTATGTCGGGATACTCTCAGCACTTTGTAGCTTTTTCATTCAGGAGGGACCCAGATACTTCATTCAGGAGAATGTGAGCATACTGCTGCTCATTAGTCCAGTGCCGGTGCACTGCAGGATTTAAATTCAGGAGAAAGCAAGCACACAGCAGGTAGTGAATACAGAGCCATATCTAGGACACTACAGGGAATGTAACTCAACTCCATCTCAACAGCCTGGAGATATTTAATCTGGACTAACCCAATGCAGTAAAGGAATTTATATTCACAACATGCTGCAGGTATTGACTTCAAGATAATCCCAGTGCATTGCTGCAATTTAGTTCAGTACATCCACAGTGTACCGCAGATATTTAACTCTGGGCTGCCTCAGTGCACTGCTGGCAGTTAATTCAGTATAATCTTAGTGCACTACAGGATTATAATTTGGGACAATCCCTGGACACCGAGGTTTCTGGATACAGAACTGTACCAGCACACTCAAAATATTTAACTCAAACTGTTCCAAGGCACTGCAGTTTTAAATCCCGAATATTCAGGGCAAAGTGGTGTTTAATTCACAGCAGTTGCAAAGCACTTTAGGTATTCAGGACTAACCCGCTGCACCTGACCAATTTAATTCCGGACACTGCAGGACTGTCCTGTGCACTGTTGGTATTTACATCAGAAGAATGTGACTGAATGACAGGTATTTATTCAGAACAATCCCAGTGCACTGGAAAAGTTTAAATTAAGGCAATTCTGGTCCACTGCAGCTACTGAGTGTAGGACTAACCCACTGCACTAATGTAGTTTAGGGTATTCACAACACAGGGAGTTCAGGAGATTGCAAGCTCACAGCAGGTTGTTAAGTCAGGACGATTCCAGCACGTGGTAGGTATTTAATTCAGAACTATCTCAACGCATGAACCAATTTAGTTCATGACTAAGCCAGTGCTCAACATGAATTCAGTTCAGCACACTGTTGGTACTTAATTCAGCACAGTCCCAGCACTCTGCATGCATTTAAATTAGTGCAGTGCACAGCTGAAATTTATTTCTGGAATATCCCAGCACAACACAACAGAATCAAAATGCAGTGGAAATAGTTAATTCAGCATAATCCTAGCACATTGGGCGGCATGGTAGCTCAGTGGTTAGCACTGCTGCATCATAGCACTAGGGACCCGGGTTCAATTTCCGCCTCGGGCAACGGTCTGTGTGGAGTTTGCACATTCTCCCCGTGTCTGCGTGGCTCTGCTCCGGTTTCCTCTCACAGCCCAAAAATGTGCAGGTTAGGTGAACTGGCCATGCTAAATCACCCATAGTGTTAGATGCAGGGGTAAATGTAGGGGAATGGGTCTGGGTGGGTTGCTCTTCGGATGGTCAGTGTGGATTTGTTGGGCTGAAGGGCCTGTTTCCACACTATAGGGAATTTAATCTAATCATATTGATTTCATGACAGTTCCAGCACACTGCTGGTATTTAGATCAGGAAAATCTTTGTTACCTGAAGGAATTTAAGTTAGAACAATCTCAGCTCAATGCTAGTATTTAATTCTAGTCAATCCCAGTCCACTGTAGGTATTTACTTGAGTATAATCACTGTATACTGCACATACTTAATTCAGGACATTGCAAGGATATACTCACAGGACAATCTCAGTGCACTATGGGTATTTAAATGAAGCCCATGTATGGTGCAGTGGTAGTGTCATGCCCCTAGTGTGGGAGACTGTTCATATCAGGAATCTGGACAGGTTCATATCTCACCAAAGCTGTGCAATAACATCTCTGAACAGGTTGATTCGGATAAAATAGGTTAAATTTTAAAAAAATCAGGGGACAATGCAAGTACTCTCCAGGAATGGAATTGAGGACATTCCCAGCTCACTCCAGGCACTCTATTGACTCTAGGTGAAACTGAGTGCTGGAGATTGGAGTCAAGAGTGTGGTGCTGGAAAAGCACAGCAGGTCAGGCAGCATCCGAGGAGCAGGAAAATCGATGTTTCGGGCAAAAGCCCTTCATCAGTAATGAGGCTCCATTCCTGATAAAGGGCTTTTGCCCGAAACGTTGATTTTGCTGCTCCTCGGATACTGCCTGACCTGCTGTGCTTTTCCAGCACCACACTCTTGACTCTGTCTATAAACAGGTGAGCTGAGGAATTCTGTGTACTTCATAAAACTTTTACATTTCTGACAACTCTGGAAATAGTTGGAAATCCGAAAAACTATAAATGCTGGAAATCAAAAACATAAACAGAAATTGTTGGAGAGTCTCAAAAGGTCAGTTCTGAAGAAGGATCTCTCAACCTGAAATGTTAACTCTGCTTTCTCTCCACAGATGTTGCCAGACCTGCTGAGTTTCAGCAGCAATTCCTGTTTGTGAACTGGGAATAGTAGGGTTTGATTTCCAGCAGACTGGCCCAGTGAGGTGGAACACCAGGAGTAAGCAGCGTAGAGTTGTTAGGGGAAGATTGTGTTCGCCAAATATGAACAAATCTATTAAGGAGGTAACTAGGAGTGTTGATGAGAGCAATGCATTTGATGTGCTGTTATGGACCAGACCAAACCCTATCAAGGAAATAGCCTAGACCAGAGGTGGGGAACCTTTTCATGTTGGAAGGCCGCATTATGTTAGTTGTAATCTAATAGGGCCGCATCCAAGAAACTTCAATTATATACATGTTAATAAGGTTAGACTGTGTAACTATTCTCAAATTTCACTTCAAATGTAAAGCCACATGCACTGTTGTCATAAGTTGATAAACACTGGCGTACAGGATACCCACAGGCTCTCGCCAACCAGCCTCAGGCGGTAGTGGCGCCAGTCAGGCGGGGAAGATAACTTACATTCTAGAGTCACATTATATTTTAAATACATCATTTTAAGGTTAAAATAAAAATAATAAAGGATGTAAAAAACATATTAATGAAAAATAAAAGATTTGTTCTGCAAAATTTGGATTCATTCAAAAGGCCACACACGATGGCCTAGAAGGCCGCAGTTCCCCACCCCTGGCCTAGACCCTAACTTCTTACTTTATTTGAAGGCAAGTGCTGTGTTCCAGATGTGACTTGATTGGTCCACTGCTAGGCTTTAAGCAAAGCACAGTTCATTCTTACAACACAGTTAAAATATAAACAGAAAAGAAGAATTGACACAACTTTATTGGAATACTTATTGAAATAATATATTATTTAGCTACTACTCATCAACTCTTCCAATATAGCAGCGTCCCATAAACACACCCTTGGCAAAGGCAAATTCAGCAAAACAGGTTTTCCTCATTTCCTTCCTCCTGGACTGGAGGAGATTATAACACCGAAAGAAACAATCTTGTAGCAGAGAGAGAACTCAAGTTTTTGCATTAGCAAACACAGAGAGCCTACCTATCAGCTTCAGCAGTCAACTCCAAACCCAAACTGAGAGCAAAACTCTGGGTCTGTGTGAGCTGATGCCACCCATTCATGCTGTGTTTCTCCTACATTTAAAAACCACACGTAGGAAGCTCAAAAGTGGCACATTGGATCCAGAACTGGCTGAAAGAGAAATCAGATGGTCATGTAGGGGGATGTTTCTGTGACTGGACGTCTGTTTCCTGTGGGGTTTCATAGGGTTTGGTATTGGGGACCTTGCTGTTTATGGTGTACATTAATGGTTAAATGTACATTTATGGGGTATGACGAAGGTGTTAGTAAACAGTGAGGAATACAGCTGTAGGAGGATAGCACTGGACTGGTCAGTGGGGCAGAGCGGTGGCAAATGGAAATGTGTGAGGTAATGTACTTGTTGAGGTATGACAAGGAAAGGGATTACACTCAGAGATTTCGGATCCTGGAAAGTAGTGAAAATCAGTGGGACCATGGTGCACATATCCACAGATCCCTGAAGGTAGCAGGTCAATTAGATAAAGTGGTAAGGAGGGCATTTGGGATACATGTCTTTATTAGTTGAGGCTTGGAATTCACGAGCAATAGGGTTATGTTGGAACTATATCAAAAGCTGTTTAGGTCACAGCTGAATACTGCGTGCAGTTTTACTGACCACATTGTAGGAAGGATGTGATAGCACGTGAGAGGATGCAAAGGAGACATCCCGGGAAGCTGCCTGGGCTGATGGATCTGAACTATGAGGAAAGATTGGATAGGCTGGGGTTATTATTTGGAAATGATATGGGATTCAATAATAATGAGATGTTAATGCATGCAAATAATCCCGACTCACTAGTGAGAATTTCATTTTGCCATCTCATTTGTGGTTAAATGGGACTTTTCACTTTGAATGCCAAGAAGCTGTCATATCTCATCTAACTTTCTGAATTTTCTTACTATGTCTCACATTATTGAAGATTCCCCCTTCAGTTACTGTCAGAGTACTACCTTTCATTTAAGGTATTGTAATGCAGACAATGAATTAAACCATTACATTAAGAATGATATGCAATTATCTGAATAAGTCATCTATTTAATTGATTTTATCTTCATTAGTTACCATTGCTAAGGCAATCCTTGTACATGTATTGCTGAAGGCCTTGACTAATGTCCCCTTAAGGGAAAGACATCTGGCCACCTGCATCGCCAATTATTGCGTCATCCGCAAATTTCCCCATTATCCCCTTGAGATATAAATCCAAATCAATAATGTATGCAACAAACATGGAGAGACCCAACACTGAGCACTGTGGAGCACCATGGAAACTGTTTACCATTTGCAGTAATATCCCTTGACTATTACTCTTTATTTCCTGTCAGTGAACTGATTCTGACCTAGCTCACCACATTTTCCTGAATCACAACAGCTTTTTACTTTTTACTTTTCTGATCTGCTTGCCATTTTGACCTTGTCAAATTCCTTACTGAAATCCACTTAGACAATATCTACTGCTCCAACTTCATCAATCCTCCTTGTTACTTACTCAAAAAAAGATGGCAGTGATTCTGTAGAACTGCTGTGAACAGCTCTGTCTAACAGCCAAGGTATACTGGTGTTTTTTTGCCATCCCTGGCCAACTTATGTGGTGGAATTATTAGTTTAAAGTCTTACAGAACACATATTTGTTAATATTTGGGAGTGGGAAGGATGCCAAAGGGAAAAGGAGCGAGCAAACAGCAGCAGGGAGGACACTCCCCTGCAGCACCTACCACATCAGAGATTGCAGCAGCAGCAGCCTCTCCTGAACACCCCCCCCCCAAGGGAACTGACAGACTCACAGGAATTGGCTGCAGCGATGGAGAGACTTCCCTTGAAAGTTGGGGCTGCGATTGAGGACATCCGTGGGGAGATTCGTGCCCAGGTCCAACCTATCGCATCCATGCTGCAGAAGCACGAGTAGGAGATCCAGGGCCACCTGGAGGAGGTGGAGGGTCGAACTAAGCTGCGATGGACTCCTCATCCAGTCGGATCCAGGTACTGGAGCGAGAGATGCGGGCCTTGCGAAACCATATCAACGACCTCAAATCGAGGTCGGAGGATAAATCTCCGAACTGTCGGGCTCCCTGAAAGTGAGGAAGGTGAGCAGCCAGTCAGTTTTTTTGAAAGCTGACTGCCGAAGTGTTTGGGCCTTCACGTAGAGTCCAGCAGGCTGCAGATTGAAAGGGCGTATCGGTTTACAGGGCACAGGTCAGGCCCAGTGCAGTGCCCCCGCTCGGTCCTAGTGCTCGTCCACTCATATAAGGACAAGCAAAAAGTCATAGAAGCTTCTAGATCCCTGGGAAAAGATCCGCAGGCACTACTGTAAAAGGGGTCAAAAATCATGTTTTTCCAGGATATTTCTGCAGCTGTAATTCGAAAGAAGAAATCCTTTGATGAAGTTAAAAAGAGGCTGAGGAACCTGGGCATCTTGTACTCCATGAGATACCCCGCAGTGCTCCATTTCAGCCACGAGGACTCAGTTTATACTTTTGACTCGGCGGATAAGGCTAAAAACTTTGTGAACACTTTAAAATTGACGGATTGGCCTGAAGAATACGGTTAATGTTTGTTCTCTTTTCTATCTTTCCCCATGTTTTCCCTTTTTTTAAAATTCCTTTCTTTCTCCCTAATAATTTCCTTTTTGGAAAGGGGGGATAAGACCTTGGAATAAGTTGTTCCTTTTTTTTAATAACTGGATTTTCTGATGGGAAATTTTGTGGCTGTTCTTTGTTGTCTCTCCCCCTTTTGATTTTGTTTGTTCTGTTTCTCTTTTAGTCACAAGTAGGGGTGACATGAAGCCAGGGATGGGTGGAGTGCTCATCCTGACTTTGTCTTTTTTCTGTTGATTTAAGGATCATCTCCTTGTTTTTTTTTTCTGGCCTAAGGTTGGGGCACAGTCTGGGTTTGAAGGAGCTGTGAAGGAGGGGTTGGGTAGGATGAGTGCCCCCTATGGGAAGGGGGAAGAGTCTTCCATTCAAGGTTTTATTGTTGTTTTTTTTTCTGTCGTTTTTTTGGTAGTAATAGTTGTTTATAGTTATAATAGAGTAGTTTTTGTAGATATAGTTCTTTGATTCTGAGTCTTTATTTACTTATGCTTGGCGCTTTGTAAGCAGGGTTCTCCCTCCAAGGGGTTCAACAGTCTCTGAAAGGGGATATGGCTAAGTGTCTTATTAAATGGTGCACCTGGAACATTAAGGGAAGTCATTTGCCTGTTAAAAGGAAAAAAGTGCTTTCTCGCCTTAAGGGGGAAAGGGTTGATATCGCTTTGTTGCAGGAAACCCATCTAGATGATGGGGAACACCTGAAATTACAACAGGGGGGTTGTGACCGGGTATTCTTTTCATCCTTTACTACTAAAAGTAGGGGAGTGGGGTACTTATCCAGAAAAATCTTCCATTCACATTATTAGAGCAGGTGAAAGATGAGCAGGGACGGTTTGTGATACTTAAAGCCCTGATACATGGGGAGGAATATGGCATTTTAAATGTCTACTGTCCTCCAGCGCATCCTCTCAAATTTTTGATTCGTGTTTTCTCTAAGTTGAGTGCTTTTGGAACACGGCACATTATTATAGGGGGGGATTTAATTGTCTTTTGGATCCGACAGTGGACAGGATGCCTTGTGGGCCCCCAACTATTTCTTCGCAGGCCAAGCAGGTGGTTGACATATGCGAGGAGTTGGGGCTGGTGGATATTTGGAGATGTCCTCACCCTACCGGTAGGGACTTCACCTTTTTTCCAAACCCACATAAATGTCACACGAGGATTGACCTCTTTCTGGCTCCCTCGGCCCTTCTGGATTCGATTATGGGTTGTAAAATTGGGAATATAGCTATCTCTGATCACACGGCAGTATATTTGGAGGTTAAGGCCAAGAGTGAAGGGCTAGGTTTGCGGCACTGGTGTTTGGACCCTTTTCTCCTTAAGGATTCCAAATTTGTGGAATACTTTTTGAAGGAGTTTTAGGAATTCTTGACTATCAACTCAGGCACGGCTAGTAGTCCGTCTATGCTGTGAGAGACTGCTAAGGCCTTTGCTACGGGTTTAGCTATTTCCTATTCGGCAAGCCGGAAACGACAGAGAAGGAGGAACAGCAGCATCTACTTGAGACGCGGTTGAAAGCTGCCAAGGCGGCACATTTTGCGCAGCCTTCGGTGACTAAGCTACAGCGGATCACGACTCTCTGGGCTGCCTTGAATTCAATACTGACACAAAATACAAAGAAAGAACTTGCTTTTGCTAGTCAAAGGCTGTTTGAATATGGGAATAGGCCAGGGAAGTATTTTCCTGACTAGGTAAAAGCATGCTCCCCAATCCATTACTGCAATCAGAGACAGCACCGGGGTCCTTACATATGATGCTAAAAAGATTAATGAGGCTTTTCAGAGCTTTTACTCTGAAGGTTGTGAGGACAGGAGGGCTAAAATGGAGACCTTTTTTAAGACCTTGGACCTCCCAGGGTAACCTTGGAACAGGCCTCTCTCCTTAATGCCCCCTTGCCGGCTCAGGAAATACAGGAGGCAGCTAGGCAACTTCAGAGTGGGAAAGCGCCTGGCCCTGATGGTCTTCCGGGTGAGTTTTATAAGGAGTTTATAGGGATTCTGTCAGGGCCGATGTTGGAGATGTACAATCACTCATATATGCATAAACGCCTACCACCATCTTTGAGAGAAGCTAATATTTACTTAATTCTTAAGAAGGGGAAGGTTCCTGAGGATTGTGCCTCATACAGGCCCATCTCTCTATTAAATTCAGATTTCAAGATTCTGTCCAAGATCCTGGCGCTGAGATTGGAAAGGGTGTTACCCCATATTATTAAAGAGGACCAGACAGGCTTTATCAGGGGCCATGGGTCCTCTAATAATATTAGAAGGTTGCTGAATGTGGTCCAAGTTTGTCAGCAACAATTGATTCAGGGGTTAGTGATTTCCTTAGATGCAGAGAAAGCATTTGACTGGGTGGAATCTTTTTTATGTCTTAGAACAATTTGGTTTGGGTGGGGTCTTTGCTAGGTGGGTGGAGATTTTATATCACCACCTTCTGGCTGCATTCATCACCAATGGGGTGAAGTCTGGGAATTTTAGGATTGGTAGGGGTGGTCGGCAGGGCTGCCCCCTCTCACCGCTGTTGTTTATGTTGGTGATAGAGCCGCTGGCAGACGCCATTGGTCAGAACATCCACATAGCTGCTCTGGAAGTGGGATCGAGGGCACACAAGATTGCACTGTACGCGGATGATGTCCTTCTGTTTTTATCGAACCCGATCACCTCCGTACCCCATCTGATACAATGTATCAATTCATTTGGGGCTATTTCAGGATATAAGATTAACTTTGCAAAGTCGGTGGCTATGCCTTTGGGGAAACTTAAGGATGTGCCAGAAGTTGAAGGTGGCCCTAAGTTCCCTTTTAAGTGGTCACGGGCAGGGGGCATTTTTATTACCCCCAAGTTTGATCCGTTATTTCGGACTAACTTTGCTCACTTGCTCAACAATATTAGGCGAGATCTTTATAGATGGGAGGCTCTTCCAATTTCATGGCTGGGCCAAATATCTCTCATTAAGATGAATGTTCTTCCTCGTTTGCTTTATCCCATGCGTATGCTCCCTCTAATGTTTCCCAGGTCAACGCTGCGGAAGCTTATGGGATGGTTTGGTTCCTTTGTCTGGCATCGTGGGCGGCCCCTCATCAAACTTACTAACTTGCAGTTGCCTCAAGGAGGGGGAGGAGTTGATTTCCCAGACATCAGGAGGTATCAATTGAGTTCCCTGCTGTCCTTTGTCTGTGATTGGGTAGGTAACGATCCAAACTCAATATGGCTGGATATCGAGGCCTGCCAGGCAAAGTGTCCTCTTATTAACCTGTTGTTCATGGATAAGATGAGGACAGTTATGAACCACTGCCGGAACCCCTTTGTCATTAGTACACCTTTTATCTTAGCCTGCTGGACACACTTTCCTCATTCCTGAAGAAGGGCTTATGCCCGAAACGCGATTCTCCTGTTCCTTGGATGCTGCCTGACCTGCTGCGCTTTTCCAGCAACACATTTTCAGCTCTGATCTCCAGCATCTGCAGCCCTCACTTTCTCCTCATTAGTACAATCAAGGCATGGAGGGCGATGCGTCAGAGTGAGGGTTGTTTATCCAAGACTTTGCCACTTACACCTATAGTTGTGCCATGCCAGGGTTCCAACCAGGGATGATGGACTCAGGGTTCAAACTATGGGCACCGAGGAGTTTCTAGTTTGGGAGACTTGTTTGAGGGAGAGGTTATGATGTCTTTTGAGCAACTGAGCCGCAAATATGGGTTGCCCAGCAGAGAACGTTTCCATTTTTTTCAGGTTAGGGATTTCATCCAGAAGAAGACTACACTCCACAAGCACCCTTTTAGTTAGTGCCCTCTATCACCTACTGGGTGGCAGGGCCTGGCAGGATATTAACCGGTTATGTGAGGTCTGGGAGCAAGAGCTGGGAGTGGAGATCTCTTCTGAAACATGGGAGAACTTATCTCAATCTGTAATAGGACATGGGCTACGCAGTTAAAAGTTCTGCACAGGGCTCATCTGGCACCAGACCGTCTGGTGAAGTTTAAAAAAGGGGCATCTTCAGTGTGCCCCAAATGTAAAATAAGGGTAGGGTAGGTACTCTTACCGATTGCTTCTGGACATGTCACAGGCTCCATGTTTATTGGAGCGCTGTGGCAGGAGAGATAGGGAGGGTATTGAGGACTGAAGTCAAAGGAGACCCAATATCTCTCCTCTTAGATCTACTGAACTTACCATCTTTAGATGGGCATGGGAAGAAACTATTTAATATTCTTGCATACTGTGCACGGAAGAATATTCTGATGAATTGGATGTCTGAGAACCCGCCAGGCTTGCTGGGATGGCAGAAATTAATTATGGGGCACATTCCCTTGGACGTTTTTTACAAACATGGTGCACCACACAACTGGCCATTTTTATAAGACATGGCAGCCCTACTTGAGTTTTTTGGATATAGATTTGACAGTTACCTTAACTAGGGTGTTTATTTAAACAGGATGGTTAGGTTTGTCAAGGCCTGGGCCCTGGAGAGGGTCTCCTGAGTTAATACTGGTATATATACAATGCTCCCATTCCTTTGTTTGGGAGCTTTGCACCGAGCATAGCTGTCCTGTATTTTGTGTATTTTTTGGTTTTTTTTGCTTTTCTTTTTTGGTGTTGCTTTGCACAGTGTTAGGGTTTGTTTTATATTATAGGGTAGGTTAGTAGTTAGTAGACGGTACTTGTATTGTAACTTGTGCTTTTTTTCTTTTTATTATACTGATATTTGTATTTTTCAATAATTTTATATGTTTGTAAAGTTAAAAAAATTTGCTAATAAATATATTTACAAAAAAAAAGTTCATTTATTAAGGCATTGCTTTTCCTTAAAAAAACCTCCTAACCACCTTATCTAAATTGTCCTCCTATCTTCAGGGATCTGTGGATATACACACCAAGGTCCCACTGATCCTCTATTTTCCAGGAACCTATAATTCAAAGTATAATCCTTTAGTCCTCGCACATTACCTCACACCTTTCCAGGCTGAATTGGATTTGCCATTCTCTGCCCAGGCCATTGCTATCCTCTTGCAGATTATAGCTATGTTCCTCACTATTTATCATTGCGGCAATTTTTGTGTCATCCATGAACACCTTGATCAAACCCCATACATTTAAGATAAATCATTAAGTACCCCACAAACAGTAAGGTCCAGTACTGAGCCCTAGAAAACCCCACTGCTGCCTATCCCTGACTAATCCAAGTCTTTTTCAGTGATAGTTTATCCTGTCTCTCAGAATTGATTCTAGTAATTTGCCCAACATCAAAGTTTTCCTGACCAGCCTTTAATTATTTAGCTTATCCCTGGCACCCAGTTTAACATTTGCAGATTTTCAATTGTCCGTCACCACCCTGGTTTCTAGTATAGATTGGAAATGATCTTCACAGCATCCTATGTTTCTTCCTTTAACAGCGTGGGAGAAGTTCATCCAGCCCTGCGGACCTATCCACCTTCAAGGAGGTCAGGTCCACTAGTACTTCCTTATGTATTCTGATGTTGTATTATCACCTTTGGAATGAGGTACTATATAGAATATAGAACATAGAAAAGTACAGCATAGAGCAGGCCCTTTGGCCCACGATGTTGTGCCGAGATTTAATCCTAATGTAAAATATAGTAACTTAACCTACTCATCCCTCAACTCACTGCTATCCATGTGCATGTCCAGCAGTGGTTTAAATGTCCCCAATGACTCTGCCTCCACCAACACAGCTGGCAATGCATTCCATGCCTTCACAACTCTCTGCATAAAAGAACACTGAGACACTTAGATATATTTCTGTTACATTTAGACCACACAAGAATATTATTACAAATTGCATCTAATATTTTGCACAACTCCCCTTTATAGCTGGAGTATCTTCTTCATCCCTCTCTTGTATGAAGACAAGTACTCATTAAAAGTCCTAACCACATTTTCTGCATCCACACATAAATTACTTGTAGTGCTCGTGAAACAATAAATAAAGTCAAACAGTGAAATGATGTAATTAGGTATCTTGTACTCATATAACTTTGGTATCATTGTTATGCAGATAACATCAAACATATTTAAGGGTGTTTTACAATTGAATCATTATGACAACAATAACTATTGCTCAGCTTCAAACCAGACAGCAGCCAATTTACATTATTTACTTATAGTAGAGCGGGTACATTGTGGGCTGAGGAGATAGGACTAAACATAGCTGATTGTCATTGTATTTGTGACTTCCCGCTGAAAGTTGTGGGCGGCACGGTGGCACAGTGGTTAGCACTGCTGCCTCGCAGCGCCTGAGACCCGGGTTCATTTCCCGCCTCAGGCGACTGACTGTGTGGAGTTTGCACGTTCTCCCTGTGTCTGCGTGGGTTTCCTCCGGGTGCTCCGGTTTCCTCCCACAGTCCAAAAAAGATGTGCAGGGTCAGGTGAATTGGCCATGCTAAATTGCCCGTAGTGTTAGGTAAGGGGTAAATGTAGGGGTATGTGTGGGTTTCGCTTCAGCGGGTCGGTGTGGTCTTGTTGGGCCGAAGGGCCTGTTTCCACACTGTAATGTAATCTAATCTAATCTAAAAAAAAGTTACAATTTCCAATGGTTAGAGGTTACTAAAGGAGAATTTAAACAAATAATTTAAGATGAGTTAGGGTCACAAAATATCTAGGGATTTAACAAAAAATAAGTTCAATATTGCACATAACTATGAGATGCTGAATCAATGAGGTAAGAATAAACTCTCTGGAGACTCTAACTCTTTTTGTTTTTGAAGTGGTGAAGGAAGCTAACTTGAGATTGACATTGCCAGGTTAACTTTACTTCGACATTGGACTGTAGTGTATGTGACCTCTGGAGCATCTTTGTAACTTGCAGGAAGCCAGTGATAAAAGATATGGTAGCTCAGAACAAAGATATGTCCCGCTGAGATTATTTTGTCAATTGTCACAATCAATGGGAACAGGACCCAAGGTTGAATGTTAAAACACAAAACTTTCCCTTGAACAGAGTTTACAGGCTTGTTCAACGTTATGATACTCCATCTTTTCCCAGTTCCCCCTTTACAAAATGCTCTCTTTAAATAACCTATTTGGTCGTGTTAAGACACATCTCCTTGGTAAATGGGACTGAAACTTGGACCTTCTGGCCCAGAGACAGGGACATTAGTAGTGCTCCACAGTGCCCCCTCTTTACTGATATCTTCTAATCAACCTGTTTGCAGGTGCTACTACAGACCTCTGGTGTAGGTGGGACTTGAACCCAGGGTTCAAGCCTTATACAGCCTTAGCAGCACATTGCTGCTCTTGTATTCTAGCCTGCTTGAAATGAATGTTAACATTGCAGTTGCCTTCCTAACTAGCATGTTAATCTTAAGAGAATCCTGAACTAGGACTCCTTACTCCTTTTGTACTTCACATTCCTGAAGCTTTTCCCGTTTAGAAAACTGTACCCTCTTGACTGAATGAGAGAGCAGAAACCATAGGTCTGATCTTCCTATTAAAACCTCAGGTCATACAAAGAAAGTTCAAAAACTGAATTCCAGTTCTGACAACACTCCCAGAGAGGTGCAGGAAGTCAGGAAATGCTTAGAGCGTTCAGTTTGCTGAGGAAAGAAAAAGGAGCTGATCATAAAATTGAAATTGAAATTGTTTCATAGAACAGAGAGCAATAAAAGATTGAAAATTGAGACCAATGTAGTAACAGCACTAATCAACACTTATTTTTTACTAAAGGAAGTAACAATATTATGTGAAATAATAACACAATGTTCTAAGTCTCCTCCCATTATTATGTTGTGAAATACTTGGAGGGTACTGTTTAGAATAATGAACGCAAATTGTAGAACATTGCAACTCCCATCACATTAGTGCTCCACATTCAACTGTTTAAGCAACTTGCCATGTTTTGTTATTGTTAAGGTAACCAGAGAAACATATATTTGTGTGGTTAGGAAATATGGGCATATCTGTTTTTGTGTTAAATTGTTGTAGAATGAGTCCTTTTACATTCAGGACAGGAAGGTTCTAGATTTGATTTCTGACCTGTTATTAATTTAGCTGATCATAACTGAGCCAATGGTTAAGGTAATACCATTGACCTTAGCATCCTTAAGTTAAAAATGGGAATAATGAGTCAATCTTTCCGAACCTGAGAGCTGTCGGGTACTTTGTCCGGTGTAGTTAGCCTGTTTGGATGTTGGGTGAGGGCAGAATCAGGTTTTGATATAGTGCCACTTCAACTGATTTTAAGTTGCTAACCTTTGCTTGACATCCTTTCCAGGAAGATTATTTATTTGGATGAATTGCAGAGGTGTGGGATGGGGTGAACATACCCTGGCTGCAGTTTCCAGTGACAGTGTCTTCAGGACATGAGAGGAAAGTTTTAAGAAAACTGATGATGCAAAGTCTGAAAGTTCATGTTGTCATGTGATGCCTCCTACGCATGCGATGATATATCATAAACCACAGCCACTGCTTTCGAAAGAACCACAATCATCATATCATAGGAAAAGAATGTATAGGAACAGAAATCTTGCCATTTAACTGCCCCACCCCATTTCTGATGGCAGCTGGAGCCAACGATTGCCCCAGCACTCAAAATGCTGACCCAAGATTTAATTCCATGTACATTGGTATCAGCCAATCATGTAATAGTCACATGTTGGGGTGTACAACCTATCTGAAAATCATATTCCCCAATCAGTTGTATTTCATTCATTCACGGGATGAGGACGTCACTAGCCAGGCCAGCATTTATTAGGCAAAAGTGAGGACTGCAGATGCTGGAACCCAGAGTCTAGATTAGAGTAGTGCTGGAAAAGCACAGCAGGTCAGGCAGCAACTGAGGAACTGGAAAATCGATGTTTCAGGCAAAAACCCTTCATCAGGATTTTCCTGCTCCTCGGATGCTGCTTGACCTGCTGTGCTTTTCCAGCACCACTCTAACCCAGGGCCAGCATTTATTGCCCGTTCCTAATTGTCCAGAGAGCAGTTAAGTGTTAACCATATTGCTGTGGGTGTGGAGTCACATGTAGGCCACGCCAGATAAGGGTGGCAGTTTCCTTCCCTAAAGAACATGAGTGAACCAGATGGGTTTTTCCAACAATCAGCAATGGATTTCTGGTCATCAGCTGTGGCAGGATGTGAGTCTATCTCCCCAAGATTATTATGGTTTAAGTCTCTGGCTTACTAATCCAGCAGCAATATCTTCTCATCATCACCGCTCCTTAACTGAGCAAGAGGGGCTGCATACAGAGAAGATCTGTGACCCCTCGCCCTCCCTTCACTTGATCATAATAGTGAAGCCGTGTTGTGGAGGTGTCATCGCTCCAAGCAAGCATTGGCTGCAGAGTGATATGATGTTTACTCTTTCTTCAAGCTGTGAGGAGAGGCCAACGAGCTGGTGAGCATGAGCTGCTGAGTGCTGTAGCTGTTGCTGAGGTTTAAATGTACCCCTTGGCTGAGGGGAGTGAGGCAGCAGCACAGTGCTGCAAATACTATAACGTGGATACGTGCAATGACACCGACCACACATGAGGCATCTGATGGAGATGCCGAGCACCCAATCATGAATGTGATAGTCCTGTGTAGTGGCCAATGTACAAAGCACTTCACAGAAGCCATGTAGCATTGAGCAGACAGTTCCACTCACACTGGCAGTGCTCAGGAGATCATTCCTTCTTCTGAGGCACAAGATCCACTCTCTCTTGACATTTCCAATGGGCACTGATCAGCACAGCTATTTTGGTCCAGGCTGTGTCGGTGACTAGGGAACAGATAACTTAGAAGCAGGGAGATTGTTTCCACTGGCGGGTGAAACTAGAACTAGTGGGCACAGCCTTACAATAAAGGGGGAGCAGGTTTTGGACTGAGTTGAGGATTCACCCAAAAGATTGTGAATCTGTGGAATTCCCTGCTCAGTGAGACTACCTCGCTGAATGTTTTTAAGGTGAAGTGGGATAGAATTTTGAACAGTAAAGGAATTAAGGGTTACGGTGAGAGGGCGGGGAAGTGGAGCTGAGTCCACGAAAAGATCAGCCATTATCATATTGAATGTTGGAGCAGATGGCCTCTTCCAGCTCCTAGTCCTTATGACATGGCGTGGATTCTAATTGCCATCCCATGTAAACAGCACATCTTTCTCTCCCAGACATTCACCAGCAAAATATGGGGCTGACCTCTCACACCTGCAGGGATGGGTTGGGGGGGGGGGGGTGATGAGTGGTGGTTTACTTATGGTTCTGGGCCGTATAGAATGGTGTCTAGGTGGCTTTTCAAAATGGCGCCTGGAAATTGGAACCTGAAAGACTTTTGGGACGTCCTGCTGGCCTGCACTGATGTTTGGCGTTTTATTTGTGTTGAATATGAGATAACCTTAAAAGAACATAACCCACCCTGAGGCCAGGTTATGTCCCCCCTGCTTTACAACCTGTCTCCACACTAGTCTCAGAAATGAATGATTTGGAGGAGCCAGTGTTGGACGTGGGTGTACAAAGTTAAAAATCACACAATACCAGGTTATAGTCCGACAGGTTTGTTTGGAAGCACTAGCTTTCGGAGCGTTGCTCTGAGCCACCTGAAGGAGGAGCAGCACTCCGAAAGCTAGTGCTTCCAAATAAATCTGTTGGACTATAACCTGGTGTTGTGTGATTTTTAACTCAGAAATGAAGTTCTGCCCACTGTTGGAATACTCTTCATGCTTGCTCTACTGAGTAATTGCAATGTTTCATATTTATATGTTGATCTGATCATCGTGAATTTGTAACAATTAAATTGTTTAAGATTAAGATTATCTTACAGAATCTTCACTAATGATGAGTCATAACCCACTTGTACATTGCAGCATTAAAACAAGTACTGACATATGCAGCAAACACTATCTGACAGATTTTTGTGTAACTATATCTCTTACAAAAAAACAGATATTGAATAATGGTTTAACTGATATTTTGTTCACCCGCATCTGTGTCACTTTGAACATTAGGCAATATTTGGCCTTTAAAGATTACAGTCTTTAATTATTGCTTGTTTTTCTTCATATCTCTGTCTTGAGACCATGCTCATAATTAAGACTCAATGTTATGAGTAAGTTGCAGGTTATGACATTGAAATTAAATTGAACACCTAAAAACAATTTCCACTGAGGATTAACTATTGCACTCAGAGAGTAAAACACATAGATATTGGATACAGAGCTGTGGTGGATGTGCTGTCTGTTTTAGTGTGAGCAGCGTAATTTTGAGGAATCATAGAGATGCTCAGCATGGAAACAGACCCTTTAGTCCAACTCATCCATACTGACCAGATATCCTAAATTAATCTAGTCCCATTTGCCCATATCTCTCTAAACCAATCCTATTCATATACCCATCCAGATGCCTTTTAAATGCTGTAATTGTACCAGCCTATACCACTTCCTCTGGCAGCTCATTCCACACCACACTCTTAGTTGTCCCTTATGTCCCTTATATATCTTTCCCCTCTCATCTTAAACCCATACCCTCTAGTTCTGGACTGCCCTACCCTGAGGAAAAGACCTTGTTTATTTACCCTATCCATGCCCTTCATGATTTTATAAACGTGTATAAGGTTACCCCTCAGCCTCTGACACTCCGGGACATTCACTTAATGAAAAAAAATTGATCAGACACTCCCTGAAAAGGTAAATTAAATACACAGGGTTGGGTGTGAAGGGCAGGCTTTAGATGGTTAGTGGGAGAGTGTTTTGGGAAGGTAATGGTACAATAGTCATATCACTAGACCAATAATTCCAAACTCCAGGCAAACATTCTGGGGTGAATGTTTAAATCCCGCACATGGTAGATTGGGAAATTTTAATTTAAGTGAAATCTGGAGTCTAAGGGATTGCCTAATGGTGACCAGGTAACCATCGTCAATTGAGATAAAGCTCATGTGGTTCACTAAATGTCCTTTAGGGATGGAGATCTGCTGTCCTTACCTGGTCTGGCTTATAAGCAACTTTACATCCCCCATAGCAACGTGGTTCACTCTTAAGTGTGCTCTGAAATGACCCAGTGAGCCAATGCTTGTGCTGCCTCAGAGGCAGGAAAGTTTTGGAGGCCAAATCTCAGGCAGTCAAGGGCTCACCAAATAGGGAATGTAGGAGTTCCAGTGTTCCTGCCATGGAGCTAAACCAGAAATTTTCTGTGGGAATATATTGAACATATTGCTCCTCCTGGCTGATTCTTGATCCCTGCTCACAGTCATGCTCCTAGACTTAGGAGGTCTTCAGCAACAGTATTGGCTGGCATGATTGGGACCATCTGATTACAGTGTAACTAACACCAGGTAGCCTCCTGCTGATCCACAGCCTGACATTCTCATCTGCATCTGTAACAAGGAAGGTGCAAGCAGTTTCTGAAGTGGAACAGGAAAGGGAACTATCTTCCATGCCCCTTCCACCGCTCTTATTGGCCAATCAAGTTCTTCAGAGGAAGGCAACCTACATTGGAGTAACATGATGATGTGCCCTCGAAGGGAGTAATTGCCTTCTGAGGAGTGCTGTCACCTCGAGATCAATCATGTTCCAATTTTAACTTCATTTGAGGTGTACGAATAGGATTATCTCCTTTACTGTAGGCAGAGGAGCATATAACAGTTCATACCAATGAATATGTAAAATCTCATACTCATAACACATACTCATCACAATGTGAACAGAACATGCGGTGCATATTAACGTCCTTACACATTTAAATCCCAGGCATGAGCAGTGATATATTGAACTGCTGTGTATTCAGTCATATTACTTTGTATAAAGTTCATTGTGTTCTGCAGCAGTACATTGTGTAACTTTATTAATGTTCATTCCATTAAACAGGCTAAGGTTATTTTAGCACATGGGGTTTCTTGTAGCCTGCAGGATATATTTCAGTGACAGTGACATCTCTGTTTGTTTAACATGGTAAGGATTATATTGTGTAGGCTTCCACAGTTCCTGTTTATTCACCAACTATAAAACTAAATGACATTCCTGCCTATTTAGAGGGAGAAACGAGATCTTATTTGGTTTGTTCAAGAAAGGGTTAAGGTAAACATCAAAAGATCGCTGTTGACTTACAAGACTGACAAATAAATTCTATTTCTGAACAATTGTATTCATAAATGCTGTCTTTCCAGTAAGTAGTTATCACCTCATAGAATGAACAACTTCAATATAAACTGCAGCAATCCCTTGGGTTTAAAGGCAATGCAGAGACTCCACTTTGAGTCTCCCTCATCACTTAATTAAATGACATTTTATGTACTTTGAGTTAATGTAAGATCAGTGGAAACCTGAGTTCTCAATTAGACCTTAATTAAAGTCTGTAATCTCATTAATGTGTCATCAGAACGAGGTTTAATTAAAAGCACTTCTCCGCTGAATTATAATTGTACACACCATGTTCTGTGGCACCTGTATAAAGAATTACCCTTGGGACACATTGCATTGGCTGCAGGTTATTCCTTCGTTTACAGGCTAGTTGATAATTTCCAAATTGCTTGGAAATTAGATTTCCACTAAATTTAAACTGCAAAGGCCCTTAGAGGCATAGAGAGGCACAGAACAGAAACAGACCCTTCAGTCCAACTCGTCCATGCCAACCAGATATCCTAAATGAATCTAGTCCCATTTGCCAGCACCTGGCCCACATCTCTCTCCAAACACTTCCTATTCATATACCCATCCAAATGCCTTTTAAATGCTGTAATTGTACCAGCCTCCACCACTTCCTCTGGCAGCTCATTCCATACACACACCACACTCTGTGTGAACAAGTTGCCCCTTAGGTTCCTTTTAAATCTTTCCATTCTCAACCTAAACCTATGCCGTCCAGTTTTGGACTCCCCTACCCTAGTAAAAAAGACCTTGGCTCCCTAACTATGCCCCTCATGATTTGATAAACCTCTATATGGTCACCCCTCAACCTAACTTCTCAAACAAGAAACAACCACCACCTAAACCATATCAATATTGTTAAAGTTGGTCCATGAGCATACAGGTGGCTGTACGCAATGTCAGCTTGGATCAAATGACAAGGCAACAAGAATTAATTGTCTTTCTGAGACATGGTACAACAGTCAGGATTTAGAATCCCTACAATGTAGACGTAGGCCATTCAGTCCATTAAACTCACACCAACCCTCTGAAGATCAACCCAACGAACTCCCTCCCCCTTCATTTCCCATATTTAATCTACCTAATCTACACATCCCTGGACACTATGGATAAATTAGCATGGTCAATCCACCTAAGGTCTTTGGACTATGGGTAGAAATCGGAGTACCCAGAGGAAGCCCACGCAGACACGGGGAGAACATGCAAACTCCACACAGCCAAAGGTGGAATCGAACCCGGGCCCCCTGGCACTGTGAGGCAGCAGTGCTAACCACTGAGCCACCATGCTGCCCTTATCCTGATTAAAAATATTTTAGTAAAAACAATTTATGTTCGGATTGGAACTGCAAAAAATCCCATTAAAACTGTAGACTAATATGGTACAGAAAAATGCCATTCAACCATTGCACCTGCGCTAGTTGAGAAAAAATAACTAGCCACCTATTCTAATCTCATCTTTCAGTATCTAGTCTGCAGCCTTGCAGGTTAGAGCACTATAAGTGAGGACGAGTTGCCTTTTCAATGAGTTGACTTTCTCTGCATCCCCTAGAATGAATTCTAGACACACCACAGCCTTCTGGGTGAAAATGTTTTTCCTCATGTCCCCTCTAATCTCCGAACAATTAGCTCACATCTGTGACCCCGGTAAGTGATTATCTCTTAGGTGAAACAGGTCTTTGCTATGTACTCTGTCTAGGTCCCTCAAAATTTTATGCATCACAATGAAGTAGGAAGGCATGTTCTAGGAATGTGCAGGTAACATATAAACAGGCTGTGTAAGATGATAGTGAGGAAGGTTGCTGTCAACTCCAGAATGATATCGATGGTTATATTCTCAACCTCCTCTGCTCAAAGAAAAACAAATAATAGCCTATTTAATCTACCTGCAATTCACAAGCCCTGGCCATATTCTAGTAAATCTCCTCTGCACACCCTCCTATTACAACCTTCCTGTAATTCTGTGATCAGAATTGTATACAAATTCCAACTGTGGACTAATTAACATTTCATGTAATTTTAGCATTTACATCCTAGTATTTTATGCTTCATCCAATAAAGGAAAGCTTTCTTTATCAGCTTATGTACTTCTCTTGTTACCTTCAGGTATCTCTGGATATGCACTCCAACATTTCTCACTTTCTCTATCCCTCTATCCTCCCATTTATTGTGCATTTGATTTGTTGCCTTCCCCAAATATATAATATCACAAATCTCCAGACTGAATTCTGATTCCCCCTTTTCCATCCACTTGACCAAACTATTGATAACATTCTGGAATCGACAGTGATCCTTTTCTCTATCCACTTCATGGGCAATTTTTGTGTCGTCTACAAATTTCCCAATCATGACTTCCACAGTTAAATCCAAGTCATTGGTGTATACAACAGACAACTAGGGATTCAACACTGAGTCCTGGACAACACCATGAAAATTCATTCCATTTGCAGCTCATTCCCCCTTGTTTCCTGTCACTGAGCCAATGATGGACCCAACTTACCACATTCCCATTTCACTTTTTTTAATTCACAGGATGACAGCATCGCTGCTTGGGCCAGCATTTATTGCCCAGAGAGCAGCTAAGAATCAACCACATTGCTGTGGGTCTGGTGTCACATGTAGGCCAGACCAGGTAAGGATGGCAGATTCCTTCCCTAAAGGATATGAGTGAACCGATAGGTTTTTTGAACAATCGACAATGGATTCATGGTCATCATTAGACTCATAATTCCTGATTTTTAAAAAATTAAATTCAAATTCCCCCAATTGCCATGGCAGGATTTGCAGCCAGGTGCACAGAACATTATTTGGGTCTCTGGATTAACAGTCCAACGTTACTACCATTCAGCCATTGCCTCCCCATCTTCTGACCAGTATGCCCATGTGGGACCTTGTCAAATGCCCGATTAAAGACCCACTGCACTACCCTCATCAACCCTCCTTGTTACCCCTTCAAAATATTCAATGAAGTTAGTAAGACATAGTTTTTCCTTAACGGGACCACTGCTGACTAGCCTGGATGAATCCATGTCTTTCCATGTAAAGTTTATCCTGTCTCAGAATTGATTGTAATAATTTGCCTGCCACTGAAGGGAGAGTGAATAATTATTTGACCTGTCATTTGCAGCCTTTTTAAATAATGACCATGGATCTCCAATCCTCATGTACATTCCACTCTCTGGTGAGGATTGGAGAACTGTCTTTGAAAGATTTGGTATTTTCTCCATGGATTCCTTTAGCAGCCAGGATGTACTCCATTGAGCCCTGGTAATGTAACCGTCCTTATGAATGTCAGACCTTCCAGGACTTCATTTTGGTATTATGCTAATTTATCTAATAGTTCACACGCCTCCTCTTTTGTTTGCATCTTTCCTCTCTTTTGTGAAGACAGAGACAAAATACGCATGAAGAGCTCTGTCCACACCTTCTGCATCCAACATTTGTACATGTCTAATATTCCTTAACAATCTACTCACAATGAATGTACTGATAACACATCTTTGTGATTTCCTTGATGTTGTCTGATAATATTTTCTCAACCCTCCTCTTTGCTTTCCCAGTTTCCTTGGTCATTCCATCCCTGTACTTTCTGAATTCATCTCAGCTGCCTGCAATTTACATTTTATGAGATTGTCATAAGCTTTTTGTTTGCTTTACCTTAACCCATATGCTTCTGGATGACTGTGTGCCTCTACTTTTGGCATTATCACCCTTTTACTTTCTGGGGAAATCCCTAACCGTGCTTGTAGAATCTCACTGTGGAATGTCTTCTACTGATTTGAACATTAATTTTGCTTCAAGTAGCTGTATCCAGTCCAACCTTGTTAGTTCCTCTCTCAGTTTTGGAAGATTTATCTTCTCCCAATTTAGTAGTTTTACTCCTTTTCTGTATTTGCCCTTTTCAGAATGATGCTGAACAAAAAGATAATTAAGAACACAAAACATTGCTAGGGCAGTGAACTAGTTGCAAGATAAGATCAATCAAGGGGAATATAAAACAAAATACTTTGAAAACAAAAGAAAACAAACACATAAGAAATAGGAGCAGGAGTAGATCATAAGGTCTCCCAAGCCTGCTCCACCATTCAGTATGATCGTGGCTGATGGTAGGTTTCAGTTCCATTTGCCTGCCCTCTCCCCAGATCCATTGATTCCATGAGAAATCAAAAAGCTCTTTATCTCAGCTTTAAATATATTTGATAATAAAGCATTCACAACCTCTGGAGTAGGGAATTCCATAATCTAAAAACTCTGAGTGAAGTGGCAAGTGGAAAAGGGAACTAAGAAACCAAATTATCAGAACAATAAAACAAAATAATAATTTGCTTTACAGATACATTAATAAAGAGAGAAAACTGTGATGTCAATCGGACCATTAAGGGATAGACAGTATAACATCACAGGAATGATAAAGAGATAATATAAATGAAACAGGTAAACATGACATTGAGTTATGAGATGTAGAATGAGATAGGTATATTTAAAACTAAACTAAGCAAACTCAAAGAGGACAAAGCCTCTGATCCAGCACCTATATATTCAGAAAAATTGAGTGAGGGGTTAGCAAAGCATTGCTACAAATATTGAACAATTTGTTAGGAAAAGCTGCAGTGCTAGAAACGTGGTATTCAAGAAGTGGAACAGAACATATACAGTGAATAATAGAGCAGTGAGTTTACATTGGCTGCAGGAAGTGTAATGGAATCTCTAATAAAGGAGAGGATAGAAGAACATCTAGAAATGAGAAAGGTAATGATGAATAGCCAGCATGGATTTCAAAAGGGAAAATCTGAATTGGTCAGCCTTTTGGGTTATTTGAGGAGGACAAGCAAATGAGAGAGAAAGGAACAGATGTCTCCGATGGTGGATTTAGATGAGAAACGATGGGCTGGAGTTGAAATGGAGTTTAAATACCAGCAGGATTGAGTTGGGCTGAATGGCTGATTCTGTGGTGTTTATGCTTTGCAACTATGTAGCCAAAGACTCACATTGGGAGCTGAGGCACGGATCATGGAGTTCCACGATTGGTACCTGATTAGCTTTATTCACTGACTGACATCATTTGCCCACTCTTCACATTGTTAGCAGCCACCAAGTACATGGTTCAAAGCTCTTTCTGAATACAGAGCGGAATCTGACAGGGATCTGATATGGTGGGCTGCAGTGAAATATGTGCCACAGCCAGGTGAGAAGCCTGGTAAGGTTTACCTTGAACATCAGAGGCATCTCACTGCACATTTTCTGTTTATATTGAGAGGTGAGGTGATTTTTTTCACTGGGCAGCAGAAAACTGCCAAATGAGGAAGATTCCAACTTATTAAACAACTTAGTAATGCCACCAATTAATATTCAATGTCCTGTTTTATCAAACAGCCAAACAAGTTCAACATTAAGAAATCTCAGCAAGGATGTCAGAACAGGTATCTGCTGACTTCAGCTCTCCGCAGACTACAAACAATCTCCATGTTGCTCAGCGACCACAATCAGGGTCTCCATCTGACTGCAGTCAGGGGAGTGGGCACTGGTCAGTCCTGTAGAGCCAGTACTATATGGTCAGGGGAACCTCGAATTATCTGTCGGTGAGTTACAAGGGCAGGGGTCAGGGCCTTGGTCACTGATCTTTTGGGACTACACATCGAAGAAATGGCAGAAGAATTGAATTGGTACTTCAGATCTGTGTTCACTGGGGAAGACACAAGCAAACTCCCTGAGGTAACAGTGGCTGAAGGACCTGAACTGAAGGGAATTTATATTTGCCAGGAATTGGTGTTGGAGAGACTGTTAGATCTGAAGGTTGATAAGTCCCCGGGCCCTGATGGTCTACATCCCAGGGTACTGAAGGAGGTGGCTCGAGAAATCGTGGATGCGTTGGTGATTATTTTCCAGAGTTCAATAGATTCGGGATCAGTTCCTGCGGATTGGAGGATGGCTAATGTTATACCACTTTTTTAGAAAGGTGGGAGAGAGAAAGCAGCAAATTATAGACCAGTTAGTCTGACCTCAGTGTGGGAAAGATGCTGGAATCTGTTATAAAGGATGAAATTACGACACATCTGGATAGTAGTAACAGGATAGGTCAGAGTCAGCATGTATTTATGAAGGGGAAATCATGTTTGACTAATCTTCTGGAATTCTTTGAGGATGTAACTCTGAAGATGGACGAGGGAGATCCAGTAGATGTAGTGTACCTGGACTTTCAGAAAGCTTTTGATAAAGTCCCACATAGGAGGTTAGTGAGCAAAATTAGGGCGCATGGTATTGGGGGCAAAGTACTAACTTGGATTGAAAGTTGGTTGGCTGATAGGAAACAAAGAGTAGTGATAAATGGCTCCATTTCAGAATGGCAGGCAGTGACCAGTGGGGTACCGCAGGGATCAGTACTGGAACCACAGCTTTTTACAATATATGTTAATGACATAGAAGATGGTATTAGTAATAACATTAGAAAATTTGCTGATGATACTAAGCTGGGTGGCAGGTTTAAATGTGAGGAGGATGTTAGGAGATTACAGGGTGACCTGGACAAGTTAGGTGAGTGGTCAGATGCATGGCAGATGCAGTTTAATGTGGATAAATGTATGGTTATCCACTTTGGTGGAAAGAACAGGAAGGCATATTACTACCTAAATGGAATAAATTTAGGTAAAGGGGCAGTACAGAGAGATCTGGGTGTTCTTGTACACCAGTCAATGAAGCAGCAGGTAGTGAAGAAGGCTAATAGCATGCTGGCCTTCATAACAAGAGGGATTGAATATAGAAGCAAAGAGATTCTTCTGCAGCTGTACAGGGTCCTGGTGAGACCACACCTGGAGTACTGTGTGCAGTTCTGGTCTCCAAATTTGAGGAAAGACATTCTGGCTATTGAGGGAGTGCAGCGTAGGTTCACGAGGTCAATTCCTGGAATGGCGGGATTACCTTACACTGAAAGACTGGAGCAACTGGGCTTGTATACTCTTGAGTTTAGAAGACTGAGAGGGGATATGATTGAGACATATAAGATTATTAAAGGATTGGACATTCTGGAGGCAGGAAACATGTTTCCGCAGATGGGTGAGTGCCGAACCAGAGGACACAGCTTAAAAATACGGGGTAGACCATATAGGACAGAGATGAGGAGAAACATCTTCACCCAGAGAGTGGTGGCTGTGTGGAATGCTCTTCCCCAGAAGGCAGTGGAGGCCCAGTCTCTGGATTCATTTAAGAAAGAGTTGGATAGAGCTCTCAAAGATAGTGGAATCAAGGGTTATGGAGATAAGGCAGGAACAGGATACTGATTAAGGATGATCAGCCATGATCATATTGAATGGTGGTGCAGGCTCGAAGGTCAGAATGGCCTACTCCTGCACCTATTGTCTATTGTCAAAGTATATGGGCTTTGACAACATTCTGGCAATAGTAATAATGACAAGTCACTTGGGGGAGGGAACAGTGAAAACAGTTCTAAAGGGGCTTAATTTTTCAATCGTTAAGGAGAGTGTAAGGGTCAAAAAGTGTGGCACTGGAAAAGCACAGCAGGTCAGGCAGCATCTGAAGAGCAGGAGAGTTGACGTTTCAGGCCTAATCTTTCATTCTGCTCCTCAGATGCTGTCTGACCGGCTGTGCTTTTCCAGCACTACACGTTTTGACTCTGATCTCCAGCATCTGCAGTCCTCACGTTCTCTGAGGATGTAAGGGTGACTTGCGGGGTAATGTGATGGGGGGTGGTGTAGGGGATCATTGTTAAGGGGGTGGCTAGCTCAAGGAGGGAGGCAGAAGCATTTGTGGAGGTGGGAATATGGAGATGACAGGAAAATCCCAAGGTGTATGGAGTGTAAAGAACTGCAGTGGGGAGCATAGTAGGATGTCAGCTACCAGGGATTTATTGGCAATGATCAATACTGTGAGTTCCAAGGGACGGCATGGAGGGGCAGGATGGGCATGATTAAAGTGTAATGTAGGGGCATAAGGAGCTGGGAGGCAAAGTTCAATGTGGAGCGTCTCTCAGTGGTGGGGGTATGGGTGGAAATGGGCTTTTTGGGGTAGTGTGAGGTAAAGGGGGACAAGGATGCAGTCTACATGATGACCAGGAAGAACCTTCAGCTCTACATTCCCAATAACATTTCATCCTCTCAGTAATCAAGAATCTATCTTCCTCTATTTTAAAAATATTGAAAGATTCTGCATCAACTGCCTTTTGAAGGATTGGAATTCCAAAGACTCACAGAGAAACTCCGAGAGAAACATTTTTTCTCATCTCTGTCTCCTTTTAAAACTGTAACTCCTAGTTCTAGATATTCGCACAAGAGAAAACGCGCTTTGCACATGCACCTGGTCAAATCCCCTCAGGATCTTAAACGTTTCAATTAAGTCACCTCCCATTCTTCTGAACCCCAAAAGGCATAGGCTATACCTGTGTAGCCTTTCCTCATAAGGCAATCCACCCATTCCAGGTATTCGTCCAGTCAACCTTCACTAATCTGCTTCCAACACATTAATATCGCTCTGTAAGTGTGGTACACTCTACCAAGGATACAGTGTCACTAATGCCCTGTATAACTGAAGCATAACATCCTTCCTCTTGATTTGGAGACGCTGGTTGGACTGGTGTTAACTTTGTACATCCTTCCTCTTATGGTCAATTCCCCTCGCAATAAGTCATCACATTCTATGAGCTTTCCAGATTACTTGTTGTACCTACAGCTAACCTTCTGTGATTAATGCCCTAGGACACCCAGATCTCTTTGCCTCTCAGAACTTTGTAACCTCTCACTATTTAGATAATATGCTTTTTTATTACTCTTCTAAAATGAAAAGGTTTACACTTTTCCACATTGTACTCCATCTGACAGACCTTTGCCAACTTACACAACTGCCAGAAATAGTCCTCAGTGCTCTCTGTCCATTCATTATTCAGGGATCAAATCTGAGAGCAAAAATAATCCATGGGTTCTGTTCTCCATTTCGAACCACTGCCTTACATTTCTGTCCTTTATCTGCTCTACCTTCACTTCCAACAAAAAGCACAAAGAGTTTGTGCATTTCTTTGATATCAAGGCTGAGATTATCTGCTCAGGTTCCTGTGCTGCTATCACCCAGTTCCTCTCTCTCATCCTATGTCATATCTTTTCCAAGGTTCCGAGGAAAATATATCTCATTGGCTTTATCCAGTCTTTCTGTATGTTTAATGAGTTCAGGAGACCCACCCTGTGCTCCCTTTATTACATTCCCAGGTAGGAATTTGCTGATCACTCAATTTTCCCTCTTGGTGCCCATGTTAACCATCATTTCCCCTTTTTAATTCCTGCCTCCTACCTCTAAAACCAACTGCAAAGATTGTTTATAAATCCTGCCTTTCAAAATAACAGGCTGTTGACTCCTCTGGGTAATAATTTGCAGGACAAGCACTGACGCCCCTTTCCAATAGCCTGGACCATGTTGTCACCTTTAACAATTGTGCTCTCTTCCCCTTATCTTGATGTTTGAATCTTGCTCAGTAAACTTTGGTTTTTGTCACTCGACTGAAGTGGCTTTGACCAAAGCAACAAAAACATCTTCTTATCCTCTTCAACCTCCTTTGGCATGTTTAACTATACATATTGAAAAATGTGTTGCTGGAAAAGCGCAGCAGGTCAGGCAGTATCCAAGGAGCAGGAGAATCGACGATTCGGGCATAAGCCCTTCTTCAGGAATTTGAAGTGTACATACTCCTGTATTAGGAGAAAGTGAAAGTGAGGACTGCAGATGCTGGAGATCAGAGTTGAGAGTGTGGCACTGGGAAAAGCACAGCAGGTCAGGCAGCATCCGAGGAGCAGGATAATAGATGTTTTGGGCATTCCTGATGAAAGGTTTATTCCTGAAACATCGATTCTCCTGCTCCTCAGATGCTGCCTGACCTGCTGTGCTTTTCCAGCACCACACCCTCACATTCCTATATTAAACATATAGGTGTTCATTTGAAAATCTCACACATGCACAACAGGTAAATGATATGGTTTATTGGTCCATATTTATTTGTGTGTTGAATGAGGAGCAATGTCACTTTAAACTGAGCGAACCCTTGTGCCTTCTTTTCTGAAGAATGGGGCTTGCGAGTAAATAGACACTTTACACAAATTTACAGAGCCATTGTATACAAGTTTGCATTTTCCAAAACTGCATTATTCAACAGTTCTGTCAGATGTATTATTAATTATCACTTTGCTTCCTTGGAAATATGCAAAGAACATTTTGCTGATGCATTGCAAATGTGTCCACTATTGAACATATTTCACAAAAATCAAACAATGGGAAATAATTTCCAGCTACCATTTCAGATTAAAGGTGATGAAATTAGGAAAATAGGATAAATAATTATCAAACGTTTTAAAAAAAAATCTCTTATTATTATTGCTCCTGTTGCTATAAAGTGTGGATAGCAAAAGGAAAAAATCTAAGAGGCCTAATTTTGCTCTTGACAAATTAGAGTTACGAGTAACAATTGGCCTGGAGGAGATCAATAAACAGTTCAGGAATTCTGTAAAACATTGCACTGAAATTCTTTGAAGTAGGGCTTGGAGCCTCATTCAAGCACCTGCTCCGAGTCAAGTGGAATGTGAGTGCAGGAGCTGATGGATGAGCTGACTCAGATCAATGGATGATCAACCTCACAGTCTCAGAGGCATCCGTCCCCAATCGGTCTCCCAGATGATTTCACTTTAAGAATGCTCCTCTGATCAACCTTAAAAACATTCACTGCATTCCTCAATCTAGGAAAGTTAAGGTATAAGGCAGAAGAAGAGGAAGATGTGTCATCTGGTTTATAATCATTTTGCTTATAGATATGAAAGTGCAGACTTTATCAGTAAGCCTGTTCGAACAGAGTCCTGCCAGTCACATCCTCTTTAGGCTGGATAGGGTGGGACTTACTTCCCTCAGAGCATCGGAGGCTGAGGACTGGCCTTATAGAGGTTTAGAAAATCATGAGGGACACAGATAAGGTGGAATAGCAAAGGTCTTTTCCTTAGGGTAGGGGAGTTCAAAACTAGAGGGTCGATGTTAAGGTGAGAGGGGGAGGATTTAAAATGGACCTGAGGGGACACAGGGTGGTGCATATATGGAATGAACTTCCAGAGGAAGTGGTCCAGGTGACTATGGTTATAACGGTTAAAATACATTTGGATGGTATATGGATTGGAAAGATTTAGAGGGATATGGGCGAAACATAGTCAGATGGGACAAGTTTAGTTTAGGAAATCTGGACAAGTTGGACTGAAGGGTCTGTTTCTGTGCTGGATGACTCTATAACTCGAAGAGTAGGTTGCACATTTTTGGGTAGTGCAGGATAAAGAATGATACTTTGCTGCAATATCCTCTTCACTGAAATGAACATTTTTCAGATATTTGTTTCTTAGATGCATATAAAACATAAACAGTAAATCAAAAATTGTTACTTCTAATGGTCAGCATAAGTCCCTGTGTTTTCACTGTTACAGTGCAGCTGCTCTGGGGATCAGGGAGCTCAGGGCAGACAATTGGTTGGCTGTGTTTTAGCTATATCTCTGACCTGTACTTTTCCATTAGCAGCAGTGGATCAATGAATCACCACATTTACCTTAGCGCTGCAAGGAAATGATTCCCATTAACTAAATCACTGTCTCAGAGAAACGTGAAGCAAGTATACCACCATTAACTGCACCATCTACTGAGGATTATTTAAATAATCTAATTGAATCTTATACCAACTTTGAGTAATTTATAGCTATTGTCATCTTTGTTAAAAATAATGCAAAAAAACTGATGGAATTTTACTTTAAAGAGATCATATGTTATTTACTGAACATCCTGTGTCTACTTGCTTAGAAAGGAAAAGACCTTTATATAATTTAGGCTGTTCTTTAATTAGGATGTTCTTTAATTTTCTATCAGAATATTAGCATCACTGGCTAGGCCAGCATTTATTGCCAGTTCCTCAACTGCCCTTTGGAAGGTAATGGTGAGCTGCTTTCTTTGACTGTTTTAGTCTGTCTGGAGTAGATACAAGTGTTGTTAGGAAGGGAGTTCCTAAATTTTGACCTAGCGACAGTAAAAGGGCTGTGATATAGCTTCACACCAGAATGGTGTGTGGCTTGAAGTTTCAGTATTTGAGGAATGTGAATGCTGCTGAACATTGTGCAGTCATTAGTGAACATTCCCCTTCTACGTTATAATGGAGGGAAGGTCATTGGTGCAACAGTTGAAGAGGGTTGGACATTACCCTGAGGAATTTCAGCAGTGCTGTCCTGGAGCTGAGATGATTGACCACCACCGTTCATAAACACAGCCATCTTCCTTTTAATCAGGTAAGACTCCAACCAGCCGAGAGGTTTTCATCTGAATCCTATTGGGACCAGGATTTGTCGGGCTCCTTGATGCCACAATCGGTGAAGTGCTGCGTTGATGCCAATGGCTGTCCCTCTCCCCTCCCCTCTGGAATTCTGCTCTTTTGTCCATGTTTGGACCAAGGCTGTAATGAGATCAGGAGCTGAGTGGTCTTGGCAGAACCCAAATTTAGATTAAACCCAAATTGAACAGTAGTGTGTTGGGTTGAAACTGTCCTGCATTTTATGGACAGCACATATCGAGGCAATTTTTCTCATTGTTAGATAGATCCCAGTATTGTAACTGTACTGGAACAAGTTGGCTAGAGATGTGATTAGTTCTGGAGTACCTGTATTCAATACTATTGTTGGAATGCTCTCAGGACTCATAGCTTTGCAGTGTGCAGTGCCTTCAGCCAATTCTTGACATTGAAAGGAGTGAATCAAATTGGCTGAAGACTGACAGCTGTGAATCTGCAGTCCTCAGGAGGAAACTGAGATAGATCATCCACTCTGGCTGAACGAGATGACCAATGCTTCAGCCTTGAATTCCTGACTGAATAACTGGGCTCCCGTATTGTTGAGGATGGAGATATCTATGAGGCCTCCTCCTCCTGTCAATTGCTTAACTCTCCACCAGATTCATGTCTGAGTCTGGCAGGACTACAGAGCTTAAACCTGGTCCTTTGGTATTGGGATCACTCAGTGCTGTCTATTACATGGAGTTCAACAGGTTGACATCTCATTTTTAGGTATTCCTGGTTCTGCCCCTGGCATGCCCCCCCTGTACCCTATATGAGAACCTATATAGTATTACAGTGATTATCATTTGATGGCTGTTTAAAGGATGTATGATCAGTGAGGTTAATACTCACATCGATATCTCTGAGCAAGGAAACAAGAAGGACAGTCAGCCTTCAATGCTGTACTCAAATATACTGGGAGTATTCTGAACAATACACTTATGGTGCGATGGGCAGAATGTGTGGGAATCGGAAACCAGTCATCTTCAGTTGGACTTTACAAACTGGGAATTCAACGGAAGTGATTGCCTGTTGGAATTCCACACAATGGAAGCAAATCTCAATGGGTTTCCTTCAATGCAACAATTCGCCAAACATTCAGCAACCATTTACCAATTCAGGGTTCCTTCATCACCCAGTGATATATTTGGTGGGCCAGCTAAGTGGGATCTTTGGTTCATAAATTGACCTTTCATTTTCTCCCAAAGACTGGAAATACATAATGAGTACAAGCATAAAATTTTCACAAACAAACCTCTTTTAGTTCATTTCTATTGTCTGGAAAGCGAAATGCTGAAGTCACTTGGAACTTACACAATTCAGTGAAGCTGCCTTGTCTTATGGATTTCTACATAGTAGAAGTGAACTAAATGAGAATTAATCCATGAACATTCTATCTATTAATCTCCTGTATGTTTTGAAATAAATCCACGAAGGCAGATATCCTGTCACCAAGTCACCCTTTATTTACACCTGCATAATACTTGACACTAGTCTGACTCCCTCAGAGCCAGCTCTCAGAGTGAACAGATCCTCTGACACCCCGTTTATGTCTGTCAGCCAAGGCTCCCTGATTGGACCAGATTAACAGCCCCAATCAGGGAACTCCTATTCTATAAGGTCCACCTGGCTGACCTCATTACAATCACTACAGTTGAAATGCAGTTTGCATTCAAAAACCATAGTTAGGTTTATTGACATAACAATCCATCTGGCAGTTCTCCAGTTGTTTCAGAAAAGTACAGGGTGATAAAGGAGATTGTAGTGGTAAACCTTTGCTAAGTTTTGGCATTTCATGTCAAACGAATACTACCAGCTAAAACCTGTGTAGTGTCTACAGGGACAACTGCAAAATGCTGGGTAGGGATCTATCAGCACCACCATCCAGGGAGTGTCTTTGAAGTACTGACAGCAGCAGGATCAAATGTCATAAACACAACGAGATGTGAGGAACTTATTAGAACTGGTTAGTTCTGCATATTTCTGGATGTTTGTTCTAAATATCAGTTAACTTGCAATTTGCCCTGTACGTAATTTTAGCTTCTATAAAGTATATTTGAGCTCAACTTCCAATCATTTCTGTTAAAATTCTGTATTGAGCACATTTTGATGATGATCCTCAAATAGAATACTGTGAGACAGAAGTTGAACAGACATGGCCTAACATGTGAAATTGTAAGCATATTACACATGGGCTTTAGGTATACGTTTAAATAGGCAAACGTTGCTGATGCACATTGTATCTTTTCGGAATGGAGAGGTCACAGATACTTTCTGACTAAGTAATACATTTCTTTGAGGTGTAATGTGGGCGAGCTTCCTTTTCAATGCACAGAATTTTTCTTTGACGCTAATGATGTACATGAGCAGCTTTTGTGGATGAAGATATTGCTGTGTAAATATAATTGTAAGCCTTTGCTGTTTCCAAACACTAACATACAGAGGTAATGGACCAGATTTCTGGCTCATAACATTGCTTAACAGAATTATAGAAAACATGTTTTTTTTTAGTTTCATTTGATAGCTGTTCTTGTTCTTGGAAGAAAACTACTGTGAAAAAAAAAGTATTTGCTTATTTGACAGAAACACATTTAATGATGCATTTAGCATTTGAAAACATAACTGATAGATTCATTCCACTGATCAAATCCATAGAAAATTGCCCTTTTGATTATATACAGGCTTACCTGATAGCAATTCTACTTATGGAAGAATGTGCTGTTGACAAAAGATGGCACTGCATCTTGGGTGGCCGCTAATAAGGTGGTATCTGCAAAATGTGTTGCTATGGAAACGTTGGAAAGTCAGGAGAGAGATGCTTTGTAATCTATAGTTAATTTACATTGCAGCAGTGCTAATTCCATGGTAGCATATAACTCACACTCTGAAGGTTTACCATGTAAAAGGTTCATAGTTAGGCAAGGTTTACATCTGGGGTGAGAGAAAAGAGAACTATAAACAATTATTTGCTTTTTGGGATATTCTTGGAACACAACATGGGTTTAAGATGTGCTTCAATAACATGAACCGGAGGAAATGCACATAGTATGGAGTGATTAAAAGCAATCCATATACAATAAATTGCTTTGAAATTAGAATATTTTGCATGTAGCCATTTTGTGCTCAACAAGAAACCAAACAGCAATGATATGAAAGATCCGTTGATCTGATTGTGTTGATTTCAGTTGGGGGAGTGATGTTGACTGGATATCAGGAGATCTCTCTTCTCTCTTCGGATACTACCATTCCTCACATTAAGGACCTTTGTTTAATGCTCTATATTGGACAATAAGCACTTCCTTGGTACTTAGAGTCATAGAGATGTACAGCATGGAAACAGACCCTTCGGTACAACCCGTCCATGCCAACCAGATATCCCAACCCAATCTAGTCCCACCTGCCAGCACCCGGCCCATATCCCTCCAAACCCTTCCTATTCATATACCCATCCAAATGCCTCTTAAATGTTGCAATTGTACCAGCCTCCACCACTTCCTCTAGCAGCTCATACACGTACCACCCTCTGTGTGAAAAAGTTGCCCCGTAGGTCTCTTTTATATCTTTCCCCTCTCACCCTGAACCTATGGCCTCTAGTTCTGGACTCCCCAACCCCAGAGAAAAGACTTTATCTATTTACCCTATCCATGCCCCTCATAATTTTGTAAACCTCTATAAGGTCACCCCTCAGCCTCCGATGCTCCAGGGAAAACAGCCCCAGTCTGTTCAGCCTCTCCCTATAGCTCAAACCCTCCAACCCTGGCAACATCCTAGTAAATCTTTTCTGAACCCTTTCAAGTTTTGCAACATCTTTCCGATACGAAGAAGACCAGAATTGCATGCAACAGTCCAACAGTGACCTAACCAATGTCCTGTACAGCTGCAACATGACCTCCCAACTCCTGTACTCAATACTCTGACCAATAAAGGAAAGCATACCAAATGCCTTCTATACTATTCTACCTACCTGCGACTCCACTTTCAAGGAGATATGAACCTGCACTCCAAGGTCTCTTTGTTCAGCAACACTCCCCAGGGCCTTACCATTAAGTGTATAAGTCCTGCTAAGATTTGCTTTCCCAAAATGCAGCACTTCGCATTTATCTGAATTAAATTCCATCTGCCATTTCTCAGCCCATTGGCCCGTCTGGTCAAGATCCTGTTGTAATCTGAGGTAACCCCCTTTGCTGTCCACTACACCTCCAATTTTGTTAGGATTGTTTGTTTTTATTATTCATTGATAGGATGTGGGTATCACTCACTAAGCCAGTATTTACCGCCTGACCCTAGTGGCCCCCTGTGAGCTGCCTTCTTAAACTGTTGCAGTGCACGTGATGTGAATACACTGACAGTGATAGTAGGAAGGGGGTTGCAGAATTTTAACTTCATAACCGTGGAAGAATGATGATGTAGTCCCAAGACAGGATAGTGTATGAATTGGATGGGAACCTGCAGATGGAAGTCTTCCCATGTACATGCTCCTCTTGTCCTTCTCAATAGTAGAGATTGAGGGTTTGGAAGATGCTGAGTAAGGAGCGTTGGTGAGTTGCTGCAGTGTACTTCAGAGATGGTACACCTTGCTGCCTCTGTATGTTGATGGTGGTGGAGCGGATGTTGAGTGTGTTGAATGGAATAAATCAAGAGGGCTGCTTTGGGCTTGATGGTGTTGAGCTTCTTGAATGGTGCCCAATCCAGAATATTGTCCAGGTCTGGCTGCGTATGGACACGGACTGTTTCTGTCACTGAAGGGTCCCAAATAGTGCAAAACATTGTATAATCATCGGTGAACATTCCCACTTCTGACCTTAGGATGGAGGGAAAGTCACTGAAGAAGCAGCTGAAGATGGTGGGGCCTAGGACACCACCCTGAGGAACTCCTGCAGAGATGGCCTGGAGCTGAGATGACTGAGCTCCAACAATCACAAACAGGGCTGTGCCAGGTACAGCTCCAAACACTGGAGAGCCTGCCCCCGATATCCATTGACTCCAGTTTTGCTAGGGCTCCTTGACGCCATACTCGGTCAAATGATACCTTGATGTCAGGGCAGTCACCTCACCTCTTGACATAAGCTCTTTTGTTTGTATTTGAACCAAGACTGTAATGAGATCAGGAGCTGAGTTGACATTGTGGAACTCAAACTGAGCGCCAGTGAGAAGGTTATTGTTGAGTTAATGCCACTGGACTGCACTGTCAGTAATATCTTCCATCACTTTGCTCATGATTGAGAATAGACAAATTGGGCAATGATTGGCTGAGTTGGATTTGTCCCATATTCTGTGTACAGGGCATACGTGGGCAGTTTTCCATAGTGTCGGATAGATGCCAGTATCTGGGCTGGAATAACTGTGGTAAGTGGTTGGCCAATCTTTGAAAGGAGATTGAACCTACAATATATAAAACTAAATAAAGTATCTTAAAAACATTTATTGACTCAGCAGTGAGTTATTCTTGGAAATAATATTATCACACATGGTTCACAGTGAGTTGATGAGGTGGGAATAGGGTGTTGGTAGTGTATCCACCAGGACTGAACATGTCCAATCTCTAGTGTGGGCCATCTGTCTCCCAGGCAGATCTTGAGAACACTACAATTGGTGGAAATGATTCAGGACAAGGGAAAGGAAAGATCAGTCTGTGTTTCTAAATGTGTCAGCGCCCCTACCCACCCCGTAACCAATCCTTTATGTATAACCCTGTATCCAATGCTTTATGTATAACCTTGTACCAAATGCTTTATGAATAATCCTGTTCCCAAACCTTTATGTATAACCCTGTACCCAATCCTTGATGGATAAGCCCTCACTGAGAATATCAAGGAACTAACAAAAACTGAAATTGCTGTAAAAGCTCAGCAGGTCTGGCAGTATCTGCAGAGAGAAATCAGAGTTAAAGTTTTGGGTCCAGTGATCTTCCTCAGATCCTTTTCCAGTAATTTCTGTTTTTGTTTCTGATTTCCAGCATCTTGTACCTTGTAGATGGTACACATTTCAAATATTAAGGAGCCATTTGACTGCAGGGACCTGTCAGGCAGCCTCTCACTGACCTGGTGTGGACCATGCTTCCAGAATGTAAACAATAGGTTGAGTTTAATAAATCCCAGTTCACCATGAAGCAACTCTGCAAGAACTACAATCTTTTTCAACAGAACTGGAAACTGTGGGTTAATTGCCTGGGGAAGTGATGCTCATAATAAGTGATGTTGACATGAAGCACACACTGATTATGCTCTTAATAGTCTGTGTGTTCAATAATCTGACAACTTCATATACAGGATATGTTCAAACTGGAAGAAACATGACCAGCAGTTCATGGTCTGTTTGCATAATAAGCAGCTCGATTCATATTTATGATTTAATTGAAATGCATTTCCAGCCGCTGTTACATCACAATGCCTGAAGGACAGGCTGACCCATAAGAAAACTGAATCAAATGTAAAAAGTAATTGGAAGGGAAATTTTAAAATGTACTTCCTGATTTTGGATTCAGTTACAAATAATGTGCATCTGTTTTAATTCCCTTCCTTTACACACACACACACAAACTCATCGTACAGATGGTTTGTACAAAGCCAACAAGTTACAGGCCTGATCACTCTTCGAAGCTAGTGTCATTGGTGTTAATTGGAGAGAAATCAGAGTTAACACTTCAGGTCTCAGAAACCTTATCTCTGATTTCTCTCCACAGATGCTACCAGAACTGCTGAGCTTTTCCATCAATTTCAGTTTTTGTTTCAGATTGACAGCATCTGTAGTTCTTTTGGTTTTCATTGGTATTAATGTCTGGTTAATCACATTGTTAATTGTGTTCATATTTTTATTTAAAATCACTCAGGTAGCTAGCAATTGTCTGAGTGAGGAGGAAGCAAATATAACACTGGGTAGATGGAAGGAGCTATAAGACTGAGGTAGTCAATAAACTCTATTCATAAAGGGAGAGTCTTGGTTTTCCGTCTCACTGACCAGCTGGAATCTTGATTGACATTGGTGGCAGAGAATAATTGCTTAAATGTGGAGATTCAAAGGTAAGAGTTCTTTTCAATCATCAGATTGTAAATTGGGGAAGAATGGCTGAAACAGTGTAAAGTTTCAGCATAAAATTTCCTGCTGATCTTCTGTGAAACTGAATTTTACAATCAATGGAAAAGTGAAGCAGATATATGGAGACTGGTTATCACAGAAACCTACAGGCCATCCAGCCCAACAAGTCCACACTGACCCTCTGAAGAGTAACCCACAACGAGGAGGTTGTGCCCACCCTACCCTATTATTTTACATTTACCCTTAACCTACACATCCCTGAACACTACGGGCAATTTAGCAAGGCCAGTTCACCTAACCTGCACATCTTTGGACTATGGGAGGAAACCCATGCAGACACAGGGAGAACATGCAAACTCCACACAGACTGTCACCCGAAGCTGGAATCAAACCTGGGTCCCTGGTGATGTGAGCCACCATGCCGCTCCATATATGTTATGTCCATATCAAAGAAAAGGTATAGCCTTTGTTCTGCAACTTTCCATTAGAAACAGGACTAGTATAAAATATAGAGTGATACAGACCATATGTAGGCAAATGGGATTAATTTAGAACAACATCATGGTTGGCACAGACATGGTGGACTGAAGGATCTGTCCCTGCGCTATATTGTTCTATGTTCTACTCTCAGAGCTAGAGGCTCCTCGATTTGTATGCTAAAGCAGATTTGCACAATCTTTTAAAATTAGTGAAATAAATTTATATAAATTATGGCCTGTTAAATGCAATTGAGATATGGTCAGACTTTGATAAATGTAGAAAGCCTGATGGCAATTCTATTGAAGAGTACGTAAGGAATTTAACAGTGTCTAACCAACATAGCAAGAATAGTACCTGGAGATTCCTGGTTCAGTACTTGCCTTTAACTTGTTGGGTTGTGTTAAGATGTTAAATCTGAATAAGCTCCTAATATTAACTGGGCTTAGATTTTCAGAAAGAAACACACTTTTGTAACAGACGTCAGAAAGAATTCTTGGGAAAACATTCATTCCCAGTGGTCCTTGAATGGGAAATTCAGCAGTAGCACAGAGATTAGAGGAATCAATGGGAGAGGCCATGGGAGACCACCCAGATATAGGCTGAAAGAGTCATTATGAAAGGAGAATTAAAACTAAAAGGAGTGAGGACATAGATACCTCCTGACAACAAAAACAGACAACTGGAATTAGAGAGCAATAGAGAAGAATGAATCCCAGGAATGCCCAGGTTTTGGTCAACAGGTGCTTTAGCTGTAACCTGAAATACTATTATACAATGGATTGTCCAAAATGGTATAACGAGGTTTTTGAAACAATGCACAACATGGAAAGGGGAATGGAAGGTAAAGATGATGATGATCAGGCAGAGAGAATTGCATTAGGTACAAAACACCTCAGTCCAGTAACACATGTTTTAGAAGCAGACACATTGAATTGGACATTGTTGCAAGGGCACAGTTGCAGCATGGTTTGATGGAGATATTACTGAGATTCTTTAAATGATAAGACCGGAGAAAGTTTAAGGAAACATGAGAGTTCTACTCACTGCAGGAGGGAGGGTTTTGGGTTCCTGGATAATTGGGGCTCTTTCTGGGGTAGGTGGGACCTCCACAAACAGGATGGTCGTCACATGAACCAGAGGGGTACCAATATCCTGGGGAGGGTAGAGGGGGGGGGTGTGGTGTTGGTGTTAGTTTAAACTAATTCAGCAGGAGCATGGGAACCTGAATTCTAGTTCAAGTATACTGGAGGATGAGAGTAGTAAAGTCAGAACTAAGATTTCAAGATCTCAAGAAGGCACAGGCAGGTAAGAAGTTGGTTTGAAGTGTGTCTACTTTAACGCCAGGAGCATCCGGAATAAGGTGGGTGAACTTGCAGCATGGGTTGGTACCTGGGACTTCGATGTTGTGGTCATTTCAGAGACATGGGTACAGCAGGGACAGGAATGGTTATTGCACATTCTGGGATTTAGATCTTTTAGTAAGAACAGGGAAGGCAGTAAAAGGGGGGAGGTTGGCTTTGTTAGTCAAGGTCAGTATTACTGTTGCAGAAAGGGTGTTTGAGGACTCATCTACTGAGGTAGTATCGGCTGAGATTAGAAACAGGAAAGGAGAGGTCACCCTGTTAGGAGTTTTCTACAGGCCTCCAAATAGTTCCAGAGATGTAGAGGATAGGATAGCAAAGATGATCTTCGATAGGAGCGACTTTAACTTTCCAAATATTGACTGGGAATACTATAGTTCAAGTACTTTAGATGGGCCAGTTTTTATCCAATGTGTGCAGGAGGGTTTCCTGACACAGTAATGGGTGGCACGGTGGCACAGTAGTTAGCACTGTTGCCTCACAGCGCCAGAGACCCGGGTTCAATTCCCGGCTCAGGGCGACTGACTGTGTGGAGTTTGCACATCCTCCCCGTGTCTGCGTGGGTTTCCTCCGGATGCTCCAGTTTCCTTCCACAGTCCAAAAATGTGCAGGTTAGGTGGATTGGCCATGCTAAGTTGCCCGTAGTATTAGGTGAAGGGGTAAATATAGGAATGGATCTGGGTGGGTTGTGCTTCAGTGGGTTGGTATGGACTTGTTGGGCCGAAGGGCCTGTTTCCACACTGTAAGTAATCTAAAAGTATGTAGACAGGCCAACAAGGGGCAAGGCCACGTTAGATTTGGTACTGGGTAATGAACCCGGCCAGGTGTTAGATTTGGAGGTAGGTGTTTACTTTGGTGATAGTGACCACAATTCAGTTATGTTTACTTTAGTAATGGAAAGGGATAGGGATATTCCGAAGGGCAAGAGTTATAGCTGGGGAAAAGGCAATTACGATGCAATTAGGCAAGATATAGGAAGCATAGGATGGGGAAGGAAAGTGCAGGGGATGGGCACAATTGAAATGTGGAGTTTATTCAAGGAACAGCTACCGTGTGACCTTGATAAGTATGTACCTGTCAGACAGGGAGGAAGTGGTTGAGCACGGGAGCTGTGATTTACTGAGGAAGGTGAATCTCTTGTCAAGAGGAAGAAGAAGGCTTTTGTTAGGATGAGATGTGAAGGCTCAGTTAGGGTGCTTGAGGGTTACCAGATAGCCAGGAAAGACCTAAAGAGAGAGCTCAGAAGAGCCAAGAGGGGACATGAGAAGTCATTGGAAGGAAGGATCAAAGAAAACCCTAAGGATTTCTATAGGTATATCAGGAATAAAAGAATGACGAGAGTAAGATTAGGGCCAATCAAGCATAGTAGTGGGAAGTTGTGTGTGGAGTCAGAGGAGATAGAGGAAGTGCTAAATGAAGTCTTTTTGTCAGTATTCACACAGGGAAAAGACAATGTGGTCAGGGAAAATACTGAGATACAGGCTACTAGTCCAGATGGGATTGAGGTTCACAACGAGGAGGTGTTCGCAATTCTGGGAAGTGTACAAATAGATAAGTTGGACCGATGGAATTTATCCTACGGTTCTCTGGGAAGCCCAGGAGGATATTGCACAGCCTTTGGCTTTGATCTTCATGTTGTCATTGTCTACAGGAATAGTGCCAGAAGACTGGAGGATGGCAAATGTTGTTCCCTTGTTCAAGAAGAGGAGTAGACACAACCCTGGTAATTATAGACCAGTGAGCATTACTTCAGTTGTGGGTAAAGTGTTGGAAAGAGTTATAAGAGATAGAATTTATAATCATATAGAGATGAATAAGTTGATTAGGGACAGTCAACATGGTTTTGTGAAGGGTAGGTCATGCCTCACAAACCTTATTGAGTTCTTTGAGGAAGTGACCAAACAGGTGGATGAGAGTAAAGCGGTTGATGTGGTGCAAAGGGAGTTCAGTAAGGTGTTTGATAACGCTCCCCACGGTAGGCTATTGCACAAAATATGGAAGCATGGGATTGAGGGTGATTTGGTGGTTTGGATCAGAAATTGGCTAGCTGTAAGAAGACAGAGGGTGGTTGTTGATGGAAAATGTTCATCCTGGAGTTCAGTTACCAGTAGTGTACCACAAGGATCTGTATTGCACCCACTACTGTTTGTCATTTTTATAAATGACCTGGATGAGGGCGTAGAAGGATGGGTTAGTAAATTTGCAGATGACACTAAGATCGGTGGAGTTGTGGATAGTGATGAAGGATATTGTGGGTTACAGAGAGACATGGATAAGCTGCAGAGCTGGGCTGAGAGGTGGCAAATGGAGATTATTGTGGGAAAGTGTGAGGTGATTCAGTTTAGAAGGAGTAACAGGAATGCAGAGTACTGGGTTAATGGTAAGATTCTTGATATTGTGGATGAGCACTGTGATCTTGGTATCCACTGTGATCTTTGAAAGTTGCAACCCAGATTGATAGGGTTGTTAAGAAGGCATACAATGTGTTAGCTTTTATTGGTAGAGGGATTGAGTTTCAGAGCCAGGAGGTCATACTGCAGCTGTACATAACTCTGATGCGGCCACACTTAAGGAGTATTGCGTATAGGAACGATGTGGAAGCTTTGGAAAGGTTCAGGGGAGATTTACCAGGATGTTGCCTGGTATGGAGGGGGGTCTTGTGAGGAAAGGCTGAGGGACTTGAGGCTGTTTTCGTTAGAGAGATAAAGGTTGAGAGGTGACTTAATTGAGACATATCAGATAATCAGAGGATGGACAGTGAGAGCCTTTTTCCTCACATAGCAATGGCTAGCATGAGTGGCACAGCTTTAAATTGAGGGGTGATAGATATAGGAAAAATGTCAGAGGCAGTTTCTTTACTCAGAGAGTAGTAGGGGCGTGGAACGTACTGCCTGCAACAGTAGCAGAGTCGCCAACTTTAAGGGCATTTAAATGGTCATTGGATAGGCATATGGACGAGAATGGAATAGTGTAGGTTAGATGGGTTCCATAGGTCAGTGCAACATCGAGGGCCGAAGGGCCTGTACTGCATTGTAATGTTCAATGTTCTAAATCCTCTCCGCTGAGCTCAATGCATTCTATGTTCGTCTTGAACAGAAGGTCAGTGAAATGATGTCACCTGCTCTGACAGTCTCGCGTGAACCTGTACCCGCAGTCACTGCTGTAGGGGGCAGATTGGCCTTCTTGAGGGTCAACCCACGGAAAGTGACTGGCCTGGATGGAGTTCCCATCTGCTCTAACTTCATTGACAAATTTGCTGATGACACCCCGTGATGGGCCAGATCTCAAACAACAATGAGACAGGTTACAGGAAGGAGATAGGCAGCTTAGTGATATGGTGTAAAGACAACAGTCTCTCCCTCAATGACAGGAAAACGAAGGAACTGGTCATGGACGTCAGGAAGCAGAGTGGAGGACACACCCCTGTCTGTATCAATGAGACTGAGGTGGAGATGGTTGAGAGCTTCATGTTCCTGGGAGTAAATATCACCAACAATCCATCCTGGTCCGTCCAAGTCAACCTTACCTTGAAGATAGCACCCCAACACCTCTACTTCCTCAGGAGGCTAAGGAAATTCAGCACGTTCACAATGAGTCCTACCAATGTTTATAGATGCATAGTAGAAAGCATCCTGTCTGGATGCATCACAGCTTAGTATGGCAACTGCTCTGCCCAAGATCACAAGAAATTACAGAGAGTTGTGAACATAGCCCAGTCCATCAGAAAACCAGTCTTCTGTCCATTGACTCCATCTACACTTCCCACTGCCTCAAGAAAGCAGGCAACATCATCAAAGAGCCCTCCCACCTCAGATTTACTCCCTTCCACCTCTTCCATCAGGCAGAAAATACAACAGTTTGTAAACATGTACCAACAGATTTAAAGACAGCTTCTTCCCCACTGTTAACAGACTTATGAACATATATAAGAAGTGACTTTTCTCTGCAGCAGTAACACTATATTCTGCATTCTCTTCTATGATTAATCTGGTTAGCACACAAAACAATACTTTTCACTGTATCTCCATTCATGTGACAATAATAAATTAAGTCAAATTAACCTTCATGCCTATCGATGGCGACTTACTGAAATTACTGAGAAGAGTGGTGACTCCCTGTAATGTAGCCAGGGTAAACCACTTTATCAGCACAGAGGTAACATCAAGTGAAAGACCCTCATTGTTGTAAAGGCCAACTATGAAAAGACTCAAATGAAACTGAATATAGAATATGGCCGGGCAAATGTTGCTGTGAATCAGTGGATTTTAAGAAACGGATTTGAAATAGTTTATTATTGTTGGAGAATCTGGGTTCTAAAGTTAAGGTATATGTGTTTTTGGTCTGAGCTCTGTGAAAGGAACGTGTTTTGTTTTTAAGGTCAGGCTGTTGTTTATTGAGCCTGGAGTTCAAAAATTCCCTTCCAAGATAGCGTATGACTTGAGTTAAATGAGTAGCAAGTTACTAAGAAAGTGAATTGCTGAGCGTTTACTAAGTTGAGTTTAATGACCCACAAAAAAACAGACAGACAGAAGCCACTTGCAACAAAAACAGAAATTTCTGGAAAAGCTCAGCAGGTCTGGCAGCATCTGTGAATAGAAATCAGAGTTAACGTTTCGGGTCAAGTGACCCTTCCTCAGAAGCGACACTAGCAAGTTGAGTTTGGAAGAAAAAATACACAGGCAGAAAGGCAGTGAGTTTGTGGAAATCCCCCTCCGTGAGATTGCGCCTGCAAAGGATATTGCTGGGAAAACAGTGTGAATTGTCCTCTTTGTTGCTATTTAAGGTAAGATCCTTCCAGTTGTTTTACTTTTTTTCCTTCACTTTTTTTTTGAACAATAAACCTGTTCTTTTCTTAAAAGTACATCGGCAACCGTGTGTGAATGTGTGAAATGACTGGCCACACTGTGACTAATTTGCAAAAATGCAACATCTCAGGCCAGGTTTCACACTGGGATCTGACTGTCCAGTAGTGCCATCAGTTTGAGTCCTAACTATTTACAGATTACACCATTTGGAAATTAGACGATTTTCTTAATAAGACCTAGCCTCTCTAATCAGAATATTATGTAAATGTTATTGGCATTAAGAAATACAAGTTCAAAAGAAATAAAGGGATTGTCTTAAAACCATACCTGCACTTTGTCCATTCATTTCCTTCCAGATTAAAAATCCACCAAAAGGATACAGATTAAGGAAAATGAGTACAGTAACTTTATAGAGGAGATCAACAATGAATGTAAGATTTGTATAAAAAGTATAGGTTATTATTAAGCTGGAGAGGGTTCAGAAGAGATTTACCAGGATGTTGCCAGGAATGAAGGGTTTGAGTTAGAATAGGCTGGGGCTTTTTCCACTGGGGCACAGGAAGTTGAGGGGGTGACCTTAGAGGATTATAAAATCATGAGGGGCATAGATAAGGTGAATGCAGGTGTCTTTTCCCTAGGGTAGGGGATTTGAAGACCGTTTTTAAGATAAGAGGCGAAAGTTTTAAAAAAGATGTAGGTGACCTCACTAATGTCCTGTACAACCTCAACATGACATTCCCAACTCCTATACTCAAAAAAACTGAGCACCTCGAAGAAGGGCTCCTTGTGTTATGATGAGAATTTATTTTAGAAGAATACAGAAAGCAGTTGTTTCCTTTAAATGATTGTAACTTTTTTTTAAACATGGAAGAATTCTTTTCAAAAGAATGGAGAATTTTGGATCTGTTAATAATTGGTTGTATTAAGATGTGTGTCATAGAGAAAGAAGGATTTGGAAGTGTCGGACCGGGATGTACAAAGTTAAAAATCAAAACACCTGACAGCTACCTGATGAAGGAGCAGCACTCTGAAAGCTAGTGCTTCCAAATAAACCTGTTGGACTATAACCTGGGTGTTGTGTGATTTTAAACTTCATAGAGAAAGAAGTATTTGAATAATTTTGCAAAGATTGTTAACAAAAGTTTGAATAGGTATGAAAAGCAGGCAAGTGGTAAAGTGCCTGATTCTTGTTATCGATCAGAATCTAGCACAAATTGTACGTGCCACTGAAGAGCAGTTAACACAACGCAATGTAACCTGACCCAGCCCCATGTGTAGCTAATGAGGCTTCTGCTGTTTTCAGGATCAAATGGTTTTGTTTAGACAAGGTGAGTAATTCTGTTAGCATGTGGGAACCCATTTCCTTGACGTGTTGTAACTGCTTCTTTTCCACATCAGGATTGCCTGTAGAGAGTTTACAGCCTTCATCTGCCAATGATTTGTGTGTGTGTTGATGATTTGGTTTGAACAGCCATTGTGCAAAATGTTTCTCATGGACTAAAGATGTTGCCTTGAGCCACCCTGTAAAAGGCATTTATTTTTCAATTGAGAAATTTGACAAAACATACAACCTATAATAGGGGGATCTGAAAAATGATACCTTGTGCATGGAGGTAAGGCTCCCAGTCATACACAGACAAAGACTCCTAAGTTATGGCATTAGGTGAATAGGGTTAAATGCTCAATTCTTCATGCACAAGCAAATCTAAGAGATAACACTAAAATAACATGAAGATTTTTCATTTTTAAGTTCTAAGGGTAACATTGTAAAATACCTTCACAGAATGCAGGATAGAGTCTGTACAAGTACATGAATGAGAAAGGTTTGGAGGGATATGGGCCAAATGTAGGTAAACGGGACTAGTTTATTTTGGGAAACCTGGACAGCATGGACGGGTTGGGCCGAAGGGTCTGTTTCTGCGCTGGATGATTCTGTGACTCACTGCCAAAGCCAGCATTTATTGTCCACCTTCAATTGCCCTTGAGAAGGTGGTGGTGAGCTGCTTTACTGGACTGCTGTGGTCTCTATGTTGCACTTACTTGCACAATTCTGTTACGTAGGAAGTTCCAGGGTTTTAACTCAGTGTCAATGAATGATAGATTTCTGAGTAAACATGGTGTGAGATTGGAGCAGAATGTGCACATCTTGATGTTCCTGTGCGTTGGTTTCCTTTATCCTTCTCAGTAGTCATGGTGACCGGTTTGAGTAGGAGATGCTGAAGGAGCCTTGGTGAGTTGCTGCAGTGGACAGCTACACACCAGTGTTGTTTTTCTAAACTACATCAACACGGCAAACCTAAAGGTGCTTACACAGTATGTGCAGAAAGCTTACATAGCAGTATGCACGCAACTATGCTAAAGAGTTTAATGGAACATGCGCTTATACAAGTTACCTGTAGTGATTGGTACCAGGTGGACCTTGTTGAATACGAGATCCTCGATTGGGGTTGTTAACCTGGGCCCATTATGAAGCCCTGGCTGATTGATATAAACAGGGGATGGGGGTTGTTAGGGCCAATTGCCGGCTCCTCTTCTGCGGGTATGTTAGAGCCTGACTGTCCCTGGAGAAGGAGCACGCGGTATCCACCAACACCCTCAAGATTTTCAGGAAAAAGAGGGCACCACAGGGAGTGGAGTGTATTACTCCCCCTGTCCAATTCTATTTTGATTTAATCCCTGCCCTCCCCTTCACTATTTGATCACGCAGCATTGCCTTTTGATGTGAAGGGCATTGCTAGTCACTGGTCACTTGGGTGTTTTCTTTCTTCCTGGTAGTGGAAATTGAATAAGGATTTGTACACCTTGTGTCTTTCACTGTGTCTCACACCTGCACACACACAAGGGTGCTGGGGTGAATATAGGCACTACCGCAGTTAGGCAGCAGTGTGGGGTTTATAATAAAAAGAAAAAATATATAAACAGGGGATTTAGAATCTCCTCAGTGCAGGGACTGACTCTGAGCTGGCTGGCTACAGCCAGTGTACTGTGCACATGTAAATAAAGGGTGACTTGGTGACGAGATACTGGCCTCTGGACAGCTATTTCATTACCCAATGAAATTCTAAAATGAATTCCCAATGTACAGCAGTCAAACAAATTAGCATCTCTCTGTTGCCGACCAGCAGTGGTTTGTGAGTGCGAGGTGCACAACAGTATCTAGTGTTCACGGGTGAAGTTGGACCATGGATATGGGATCTGAGTTGTAGCTGACAGAGAATGTTGCTATTTGAATGGAGCAATGTGTGAGGCTAGTGGTTCAATTGTAAGAAAGTGACCTGTGAAGATGCATTACTGCCCTTGACCTCTTTTCGCAGCTCTTTAGGAATACCCTTGGAACTGGTCGCCTGGTGTTGACCCCATGACCTTACTGCTTTCATAAGACCTGTCTGGATAGTCTCCTGGTTGTCAGGAGAAAGAAGACCTCTCCCCTCCATCCAGCTCCATTGCAAAGTCACGAACCTACACTGAAAAATCTTTAGGTGCACACTGACAAAAAACACAAATTGCTGGAAAAGCTCAGCAGGTCTGGCAGGATCTGTGGAGAGAAATTAGAATTAATGATTCGGGTTGAGTGGCCCTTCCTTAGGACCAGTTCAGAACACCCCTCTCTGGGCCTCATTAACTCTTCTTTAATTAGCTTCTGCAGATAGTTCAGCCGAAACCACCCTTTCTGTTTAAGAGGTGCAGATTGGTTTGAAGTAGCGCAGCCTTACAGAGAGCTAGTTTCACCTGAACCAGAGCCTCTTGCTAAGTTGTCTACCCATTCAGCAGCAAGCCTATTGCTGGGCTGTATGCAGCTAACATTGAAATGAACAGGCAGCACCATGTCTGTCTGCTGCCGTATTACCAAGAATGGACGTGGGTTAATCACACATTGTAACACCCGCATCCAACTACTGACTGAATCCAACATTTCTCCGAAGTGATAGGATAATTTTATTGCACAGGTCTTGACAAAATCTATGTGCTTATCCCCGAAGTAAACCCGGTGGATTGGTTGGGGAGTGTTTGGAAGTGGCACTGTAGATTAACTGGAATGGAATGTCGATGACACAGACACAGACATGCCTTGGAAGCAGGAGCTGGTAAGTGGGTGCTTTTCACTGTTCCTAGCTTCACCTCCCTCTTCAGCTTAGCTCTCAATTAGCAGGCTGTGCCCTACTCAGTGTGAGGCCATTAGAAGTACAGAAAGTGAAAAGCTGCTGCTGATAGTGTGGGCCAATTCGAACCAATTAAACATTTATGGAGTCTGGCAGGAAGGGAGTAAGAGGTCAAAAAGCGGGGCCAAGGGAGAAGGGGATAGACGTTCTGGAAATGAAACTAAAGAGCACCTTTGTGAATTTCACCATCATTAAACCCAGCCCAGCTAACGGGGCACGCTCCATAATTCAAATAACAAAGCAATGAGCAGCCATGTATACAAGTTTGAATATAATGCCATTCAATGTTATTAGACAAATTTGCAGCAGTTGTATTGTGCAATTCAGCTGGCAAAATCTCACATAATTTAGCAATCTAGATATTTTTGGGGGGACGGATGGACCACTTCTAGAGGTCTATAGTGTGAACCTTGAGTCAATTGTTAGCGCTCTCACATCTGCATGGCTAGGTTCCCAGTTCAAATCCTAGTTCAGGACTTGGGTACAAAGATCAGAGCTGAAATTCTGGTACAGTGCTAATGGAGTGCTGCACTGTCAGAGACTGCATGATTGTCAGATAGAGTCATAGAGATGTACAGCACAGAAACATGGTTCAACGTGTACATGCCGACCAGATATCCCAATCCAATCTAGTCCAACCAGGCAGCACTTGGCCCATATCCCTCCAAACCCTTTCTATTCATATACCCATCCAAATGCCTCTTAAATGTTGCAATTGTACCAGCCTCCACCACATCCTCTGGCAGCTCATTCCATACACGTACCACCCTCTGCGTGAAAAAGTTGCCCCTTAGGTCTCTTTTACATCTTTCCCCTCTCACCCTAAACCTATGCCCTCTAGTTCTGGACTCCCCGCCCCGGGAAAAGATTTTGTCTATTAATCCTATCCATGCTCCTCATAATTTTATCAACCTCTATAAGGTTGGTGGGCGGCACGGTGGCACAGTGGTTAGCACTGCTGCCTCACAGCTCCAGAGACCCGGGTTCAATTCCCGACTCAGGCAACTGACTGTGTGGAGTTTGCACATTCTCCCCGTGTCTGCGTGGGTTTCCTCCGGGTGCTCCGGTTTCCTCCCACAGTCCAAAGATGTGCACGTCAGGTGAATTGGCCATGCTAAATTGCCCGTAGTGTTAGGTAAAGGGGTAAATGTACGGGAATGGGTGGGTTACGCTTCGGCGGGTCGGTGTGGGCTTGTTGGGCCGAAGGGCCTGTTTCCACACTGTAAGTAATCTAATCTAAAAAAAAAGGTCACCCCTCAGCCTCCGAATCTTCAGGGAAAACAGTCCCGGCCTATTCAACCTCTCCTCATAGCTCAAATCCTCCAATCCTGGCAACATCCTTGTAAATCTTTTCTGAGCCCTTTCAAGTTTCACAGCATCCTTCCAATAGAAAGGAGACTAGAATTGCACACAATATTCCAACAGTGGCCTAACCAATGTCCTGTACAGCCGCAACATGACCTCCCAACCCCTGTGCACAATACTCTGATCAATAAAGGAAACTATACCAAATGCCTTCTTCATTACCCTATCTACCAGTGACTCTACTTTCAAGGAGCTATGAACCTGCACTCCAAGGTCTCTTTGTTCAGCAACACTCCCCAGGGCCTTAACATTAAGTGTATAAGTCCTGCTAAGATTTGCTTTCCCAAAATGCAGCATCTTGCATTTATCTAAATTAACTCCATCTGCCATTTCTCAGCCCATTGGCCCATCTGATCAAGATTCCATTGTAATCTGAGGTAACCTTCTTTGCTGTTCACTACACCTCCAATTTTGGTGTCATCTGCAAATTTACTAACTATACGTCTTATGCTTACATCCAAATCATTTATATAAATGCCAAAAAGTAGAGGACCCAGCACCGATCCTTGTAGCACTCCACTGGTCACAGGCCTCCACATGAAAAGCAACCCTCCTCCACCACCCTCTATCTTCTACTTTTGAGCCAGTTCTGTATCCAAATGGCTCGTTCTCCCTGTATTCATGAGATCTAACCTTGCTAACCAGTCTCCCATGGGGAACCTTGTCGAACGTCTTACTGAGGTCCATATAGATCACATCTACCGCTCTGCCCTCATCAATCCTCTTTGTTACTTCTTCAAAAAACTCAATCAAGTTTGTGAGACATGATTTCCCATGCACAAAGCCATGTTGACTATCCCTAATCAGTCTTGCCTTTCCAAATACATGTACATCCTGTCCCTCAGGATTCCCACCAACAACTTGCCCACCACTGAGATCAGGCTCACCGGTCTATAGTTCCCTGGCTTGTCTTTACTGCCCTTCTTAAACAGTGGCACCACGTTTGCCAACCTCCAGTCTTCCGGCACCTCACCTGTGACTATTGATGATACAAATATCTTAGCAAGAGGCCCAGCAATCACTTCCCTAGCTTTCCACAGAGTTCTTGGGTACACCTGATTAGGTCCTGGGGATTTATCCACTTTTATGAGTTTCAAGACATCCAGCACTTCCTGCTCTGTAATCTGGATATTTTTCAAGATGTCATCATCTATTTCCCTACAGTCTATATCTTCCATGTCCTTTCCACAGTAAATACTGATGCAAAATACTCATTTAATATCTTCCCCCAACTCTTGTGGCTCCACACGAAGGCCGCCTTGCTGATCTTTGAGGGGCCCTGTTCTCTTCCGAGTTACCCTTTTGTCCTTAATGAATTTGTAAAGACACTATGGTTTCTCCTTAATGCTATTTGCCAAAGCTATCTCATGTCCCGTTTTGCCCTCCTGATTTCCCTCTTAAGTATACTCCTACTTCCTTTATAGTCTTCTCAGGATTCACTCGATCTATCCTGTCTATACCTGACATATGCTTCCTTCTTTTTCTTAATCAAACCCTCAATTTCTCTAGTCATCCAGCATTCCCTCTACCTACCAGCCTTTCCTTTCACCCTGACAGGAATATACTTTCTTTGGATTCTCGTTATCTCATTTCTGAAGGCTTCCCATTTTCCAGCCTGCCTCCAATCATCTGCCCCCAATCAGCTTTTGAAAGTTCTTGCCTGATACCATAAAAATTGGCCTTTCTCAAATTTGTAACTTCAACTATTAAATCTGGACTATTTTTTCCATCACTATTTTAAAACTAACAGAACTATGGTCGCTGGCCCCAAAGTGCTCCCCCACTGACACCCAGTCACCTGCCTTGCCCTATTTCCCAAGGGTAGGTCAAGTTTTGCACGTTCTCTGGTAGGTACAAGCCACATGTTGAATCAGAACATTTTCTCGTACACACTTAACAAATTCCTCTCCATCTAAACCCTTAACATTATGGCAGTCCCAGTCTATGTTTGGAAAGTTAAAATCCCCTACCCTAACCACCCTATTATTCTTACAGATAACCAAGACCTCCTTACAAACTTGTTTCTTAATGTCCCGCTGACTATTAGGGGGTCTATAATACAATCCCAATAAGGTGATCATCCCTTTCTTATTTCTCAGTTCCACCCAAATAACTTCCCTGGACGTATTTCTGGGAATATCCTCCCTCAGCACAGCTGTAATGCTATCCCTTATTAAAAATGCCACTCCCCCTCCTCTCTTGCCTCCCTTTCTATCCTTCCTGTAGCATTTGTATCCTGGAACATTAAGCTGCCAGTCCTGCCCATCCCTGAGCCATGTTTCTGTAATTGCTATGATATCCCAGGCCCATGTCCCTAACCATGCCCTGAGTTCATCTGCCTTCCCTGTTAGGCCCCTTGCATTGAAATAAATGCAGTTTAGTTTATCATTCGCTTCTGTTCTCAACTGTACCAGTGTCAGATTGATCTCTTTCCTCACTATCTCGCTGGGATTCCGACCCCCCATCTTAATAGTTTAAATCCTACCGAGCAGCTCTAGCAAATTTCCCTGCCAATATATTAGTCCCCTTCCAATTCAGGTATAATCCGTCCTTCTTGTACAAGTCATGTCTACCCCAGAAGAGATTCCAATGATTCATAAATTGAATCTTTCACCCATACACCAGCTCCTCAGCCATGCATTCATCTGCTCTATCCTCCTATTCCTGCCCTGACTAGCTCGTATCACCGGGAGTAATCCAGATATTACTACTCTTGAGGACCTCCTTTTTAAATTTCTGTCTAACCCTCTGTAATCTCCCTTCAGAATCTCAACCTTTTCCCTTCCTATGTCGTTGGTTCCAAAGTGGACAATGACCTCTTGCTGGCCCCTCTCCCCCGTGAGAACATTCTGCACCCTCTCTGAGACATCCTTGATCCTGGCACCAGGGAAACAACACCCCATTCTGCTTTTTTGCTGCTGGCCACAGAAACGTCTGTCTGTACCTCGGACTAGAGAGTCCCCTAACACAATTGATCTCTTGGAAGCCAACGTACCCCTCGTTGCATTAGAGCCAGTCTCAATACCAGAAACTTGGCTGTTCATGCTACATTCCCCTGAGAATCCATCACCCCCTACATTTTCCAAAACAGCATACCTGTTTGAAATGGGTATATCCACAAAAGATTCCTGCACTACCTGCCTACCTCTCTTACCTTTCCTCAATTTAACCCATCTATGTGACTGTATCTGCGACTTTTCCTCCTTCCTATAACTCCCATCCATCACATCCCCTTGCTCTTGTAAATTCCTCATTGCCTCTAACTGTTGCTGCAACTGATCCATTCGATCTGATACGATTCACAAGCAACGGCATTTATTGCAGATATAATCCGCAGTAACACATAATCTCCCTAAACTCCCACATCTGACAAGAGGAGCATAAAGGCCATTTTTGCTTCTTTCAATCTACAGACCCTGAAAATAGCACCGTCTTATTCCTGTACAAAACACTCAACCAGGCTAACTTATGGCTTATATTTTTAAGTTTAATCGAGACATATCTCAATAAAACATATAATCAAGAAATAACCCACTCTACTCACTACTGCGGACTTACAGCAAGGCCACACTCAAACCTATTCAATTACCTATTTCTGTGCTGTGACCTCTCCCAAACAGGTTCCTCCCAAATCAGTTGTGAATTTCATTGTTTGTTAATTTTCCCTAGATGCATTCCGATGTCCAGCGATACATGAATTCAAACAGCAAAGGCAGTAACTGCACAGGTTCATTGCTGTGTCAGGGAGCAGTGTGGGTTTCTTTCTCTCTCCCTCTCTCTCCTGCACAGACTATGTGCTTCCTTTGTCTGTTCCTGTCCCTTTTAAAACTGCTGTTGTTTTGACTTTTTTTTCCTCCAAAGTTCCAAAACAATGCAACAGCATATAAATCAGTAATTGCTGCTCCTGGAATTCAAGGAAATCACCTCCAACACCTAAAATACCTCAAAAAAGGAGCAGCCTGTTACAGCCAGAAATTTCTTCCTGTTCTCCATCTTGGATTACCCAGATGAACCTTACTCAGTCTGCCCTCTCAGGAAAGGACCCCATGTTATTATTTCAAAGAAAATCAAGGCAGCTAAACCTGGCATTCTGATGAATAATAATCCCTCAATCAATATAATTAAGACAGATTCATTTGAGCCATTACTGCATTTCTACATGACATCAGGAATACACTTCAGAAATGTTAATTTGCTTTGAAGTGGTTTGATGGTTGTTAAAGGTGCTCTATAAATGTAAGCCTTTCTTTTCTGGTACAGAGCACATGTATTAAAAGCATCACACTCCTTTTGGCACCCTCCCCTTCATCGTGATAGAAATGTGAAAAATCAACTTGGAACTGTCAGATTATAAATACAAGATACATTTGCTTAAATCCCAGGTGACCTGTGCATTTCTAAAGGCAGTAAACCAGAGGCCAAGAAACTAAGTCAGGATCCTCTTGAAACATTTATTAGTTTAATCCAGGATCCAAAGAAGACTTGTTGAAATGGTCTCAAATCTCATGGATTTTTGGAATCTTTGATTATTTTTATGAATTGTTCACAATGACTTCACCAAAAACAATTTTAAAAATATTTAATTCTAGTACATTGTGGCTCCAAAATATTTGGCATTTTTGGAGTTAGTTTTGAAAGGAGCAATTACATAAACGGACAGGACTACAAGTTGTAGCTGTGGGTACAATGTCTCAACAGATAACCAACCACCTGAGAAACTACTGGCATTAATTTAGGAGATTAATCTTGAATTCCTTAAGTGAAAGCTTACAATATTGACATAGAGATGAAATATTCAGAGTTGTATAAACTTGTTAGTTAAGATGTAATTGCGGGTGAAAACGACCCAGGCATAATAATAATTGCATAATTAGGGTGGAGTCTATTTCATGGTTTGTCTTACAACATTCCTTGTGAATGTTGAAAGTTAAAAGTGAGGCTTTGATGATTGCCCAAGAATGCAAAGCAGCTGAAAAACCAAACCTTTTCACTTTAATTTTGTTTCAGAGCAATTGCACAGCAGATCAATTGAACAATATATTGTTATACTGTAAATAGACGTCTCACAAAAATAAACTGATTACACTTTTTGGATTGACTCAAATTTCTCAAGGAGATTTTCTTGATCAGGGAACAATTTCTCATTTACAAGAATTGCTTCAAAACATAAGTTCCTTAAATGAAAAAGAATACTTAGATATTATCAATTTACCACAACGGTCTCAAATTTCCCAGGCACTCACCCATTAACACTCTGCCACCATCACTTAGTGTAGCATCTTGCACCCTGTCCCTCACAAACCTCCATCACACATTTCACTTCTCTTTAATAACAACTTGTCTAATGGTGAAAAGATGACAGATCTATCTCGACTTCAAACTGCTTGATAGCAATGGGGACTGAAAAGAGATAAACAGCAATTCTTACACACTAAGATCACAACTGTACATTACAGTATTGCAACTGCACCAAAGATTCTGGAGGATGAAAGAAAGTGAACAATCAATTTGTCCAGCTACTGTGGAATAAATAAGATTAGAAAGTGTATATTATCAAAATGGCTGGGGAGTGCTGTGCTTGGATATACTTTGGCTTACTGGAATTTTGTGCAGCAGATGTTGACCTTATGTTTTAATTCTGGAGATTGGGAATGAAGGGGATCGGACCGTTTCATCATAGGTGTTCAGCAGGAATGGCCACAAGAACAAGCTGATGGATTTGAGCTAGATGCTAATGGTGGGGAAGGAAGTAGCAAGGCAGAGGCATTTAGAAGTGCATTTCAGAAAATATAGCAACTTATAAATGGTGAAGAAAGGGGATCAATGGAAGACCAGGTTGAGGCAAGTGAAATCTACTGGGATAGGTTGGAGGGGGCAGTCTGGGATGAGTTGGAATAGCTGGAGGATGAATAGGAGTGGTTGCTACACCAATCATTGGCGGAGCTTAGTCTAGGGATGGAAAATCATGGAGGAGGATTTCAGTGGCTGGATGAGTTAAGAAAAAGACAGGGATGGGTTATGTTGCATAAATGGTCTTGCATTGGTTATATTTCAAACCTATTTCTAGGTCAGGTCAGGCAGCATCCAAGGAGCAGGAGAATCGACGTTTCGGGCATGAGCCCTTCTTCAGGAATTCCTGAAGAAGAGCTCATGCCCGAAACGTTGATTCTCCTGCTCCTTGGATGCTGCCTGACCTGCTGTGCTTTTCCAGCAACACATTTTCAGCTCTGATCTCCAGCATCTACAGTCCTCACTTTCTCCTATTTCTAGGTCAAACAAGATATTAAGATTGCATGTTGGTCAATTGTTTGCAATAAACAGAAATGCAGAGTTAAAACAGGTGGTTGAAAGGTGGGGAAATGAAGTCTGGATAAGGGTGAAGAAAGTTTGATTGGAGTTAAAGAATATGGCTTCAGACATCTCAGCATTAAATGAGACTAATGTCCGGTTCATATAATGCTACATGTAGTCTTCTAGATGGTCAAGGATATAAATACAAGTCATTAGCATACAAAATATTTCCATGCCAACATTGTGTGGTGAGTGTTGATAAACTGAAGCCCTCTTTTATCCTCATTCAAAGTTCATAGAATCTCTACAGTATGGAAGCAGGCCATTCAACCCATCAAGTCCACACTCAATGTCCATACAGCATCCCAGCCAGACCCACCTGCTACTCTCCCCCTGGAACACTACATTTTCCATGGCTATCCCACTTAGTCTACACATCCCTGAAAACTATGCATAATTTAGCATGGGCAATTCACCCTAACCTGCACATCTTTGGACTGTGGGAGGAAACCCATGCAGACACAGGGAGAACATACAAACTCCACACAAACAGCCACCCGAACTTGGAATCAAACCCGGGTCCCTGGCGCTGTGAGGCAGCAGCATTTACCACCGAGCTACCACTGTGCTGTCTTCATCAATAATGAAACCTTTGATAATAATCTTCTGAGAGTTTAATATTTGACTGAAGTAGGTGGCAATCTGTAACTTTCACTATGAGGAGATTGCCCCTTATTCAGTGTTAAACTTCAAATGTCTCAAAATCTCAAGTGGCATTTCCATGGTGGCACAAGCTGACTATGGTTTATAAAAGCATAACATCCAATAAAACCAGAAATTGCTGGAGAAACTCAGCAGGTCCAGCAACATCCGTGAAGAGAGAAAGCAGAGTCAATGTTTCGGGTCCAGTGACCCTTTGTCAGAAGTGAAAATATAAAAAACACATAGACTCATAGAGTCATACAGAACAGAAATAGACCCTTTGGTCCAACCAGTCCGTGCTGAACATAATCTCAAATTAAACTAGTGCCACCTACCCACTCCTGGTCTCCAACTAGGGTCAAGAGCTGGAACTGTGGTTGACATTTCCCAGCTCTGGGCCAGCATTGCTAAGTTTAACTGAAATGTCTATGGCCACCCAGGCTATGATTCGCTAAATCCTGACTTTAACCTGGAACCTTTCTGGTTTGCATGATTCAGAACCTAAAAGAGGTGGCATTGCACCCTTATTAATGCTGCAGAGTTCTACTCTAAGTAATTTTACTCTGTTCCAAAAAATATAAAAGTTATCTCATCTTCAATGAGTATTGCATGACTTATATACTAATACATTTTAATTTATTATAGTTTACATTGCACTGAATATAATGATGCAGAAATGAATGGATTAACATGAACTTGCTGTTGCTATTCAAGAGAACACAAAAGAACAAATAATAGAGTGATTGAAGGAGCAGAGCAGGAATCGGATGAAAGAGAAAGTCAGGAAAGTAAGTTAGAGTCTATCTCCAAGAGGAATGAAATAAAAGATTAAGAGAAATGAGATTTTGAAGAGGAAAAGAAGGAGACAAAAGCTACCACAATCTTTTCGATGATTAAAAATCTTATTATAAAGGAGATAAATGTCACTTTTCCTATAATTAAAACAGTGGTCATATCTTTTGTAGTAGAAGTGTTTTTCACTAGAAGAATACTTTCAAAAATTTTAAAGTTCATTGTTTCCACCTACTTCTGTAAAATATTTTACTCTTGGAAAATTATTGTCACTGGATTCCGTATTAAAGTTGACATGCATATCCACGACATTGAATGAGGACGAAAGTTTATCAGCACTCACCACACAATGCTGGCCTTGGTATCAGAGGTTTATAAATTCAACTGGACAATGGATGGGCATCCACTTCAAGACTTGGGAGTAATGTTTGGAATTTGATCAGTATTTAGGCAAAATGTACACCTGTTTACCATAATAGATGTTCCACTCCATTGCACTGTAGCTTTCCACTTGCAAGTTCTCACTTTCTAACACTCTGTACATACAATGTGGTTTTGATGAAGCCAATTAATTTGCAAAATGCCTTAAATGCTTTACACGTGCTTTAAAAAAACATACAACCAAAAGAATATTTTCATAAGTAGACCATAATTTATGTGCAAGCATAATGCAACAGGAATTAGATAATAATTTAAAATGTGAGCATGATTTTGTACATTCCAAATTCACAGTTCCTGAAGTAGATTGGCAAGGTGAATGCATTAACTTACTGCTCACACATTTACTCTATCCATTAAAACCTAATCTGGATTATGATTTGGAGACTCCACAACCACCTGATGAAGGAGCAGCGCTCCGAAAGCTAGTGCTTCCAAATAAACCTGTTGGACTATAACCTGGCGTTGTGTAATTTTTAAACCTAGATTATGTTAATTGGAATCTTCTTGATCATCACCTGGCTTACTAACCAAAACATCCACTATCAGCTGCAGAAAAACACAAGGTCGACATTTCATTGGTTTTGCTGAGGGATTGCAACTAAAATACACATTCTATTTTACCTTCTGCATTCAGATGCTGAACTAATCATGTAGCTTTCTAACATTTTATTTCAGACACACAGTATGCCCACATTTATATATTGTGACATTTTGACTCAGGCACACCCATGTTTAAATTGGAATGCCAGCACTCCATTAGGATGCAAATACATATAGGCAGAGACACCAGTGCCATACTGAAAGAATGCCATATTGGAATAGGAAGGACTGATAGGGAGCATTTTAAGAAGTTATTGTGTGTTAAAGCTGGCTATGCTCCATTGACATTCTGACATGAGCCAAGAATTCAATTTAGATTTTGTTTTGTACAAACTTTTGTAAAGTTTGCTAGTCATATTGAATTAGTACCGAATGCAGCTCTCTCTCTGAATGTACCTGCATATCATAGAATCCCTATAGTCTGGAAGCAGGCCATTCAGCCCATCAAGACCACAGCAACCCTCTGAAGAACATCCTAGTCAGACCTACCCCATCCCTGTAACCCAGCATTTTCCACGATTAACCCACCCAGCCTACACTTGCCTGTAGCCAATCCACCTAACCTGCACATCTTTGGACTGTGGAAGGAAACTGGAACACCTGGAGGAAGCCCATGCAGATGCAGAGAGAATGTACAAACTCCACACAGAAAATCAACTGACGGTGGAATCTAACTTGGGTCCCTGGTACTGTGAGGCAGCAGCGCGAAACACTGAGCTACCATGTTGCTCATGTACTGTCACTACCTCCAAACATTTAATTTACTAAACTCATAGCTGCCTTTTAACATAACTCTGAGTCCAATCCAAGCAGACCGTATTAAGGCCACATAATTTTCCAAAACTTGAAACTGACCTGAAATGATGTTTCTCAAACTATTGTAAGGAGACCAGGGGCTATCATTAATTGTACCTGGCAAAAGGTGCTCCTGAAATTTTCTGAATTTGGGTCATTTTCCCAAGAACTAATACAGGATGGCAACAGATGTCCGAGTGTAAAAGGATCCTAGTCACATGTTGACTCTTCTTTCAGAAATGGTTTTCTGAGAAATATCTCTTCATAGTTTTTGGGAAGTCTGCACACAAAGTGATTGCTGTAACTTTCTGCACAATGGGATGTGGCTGTAATGTTCAATACAATCAGAAGAATGTAATGCATTAAAGGTGGAACCTGCCTCTTCTAACCTATAATTTTACTGTATCAGCTACTGACCACTTTATCTTAAACATTTAAATTTTGCCAGGGTGATGGTGCAGTGGCTTTAAGAGGTTATTTTTTAGATTAGATTCCCTACAGTGTGGAAACAGGCCCTTCAGCCCAACAAGTCCACACCAACCCTCCGAAAAGCAACCCACCCAGACCCACCTCCCTCTGACTAATACACCTAACACTACGGGCAATTTAGCATGTCCAATTCACCTGATCTGCACATCTTTGGATTGTGGGAGGAAACTGGAGCACCCGGAGGAAACCCATGCAGACACGGGGAGAATGTGAAAACTCCACACAGACAGTTGCCCGAAGCGGGAATTGAACCCAGGTCTCTGGCACTGTGAGGCAGCAGTGCTAACCACTGAGCCACCATGCCACCCCTTTTTGTGTAGGTGTGACTTTCATTGGTAATAAAGCAGAGTAGTCTTCAGGATTTCACTTGTCTCTCAGATTAACATACATTCAAACTGATATTCTCAATGTTGTTGATAAATCCTGGTATTATGGTTATGGACCAGAGCAGATCCCCTCAAAATATTTTAAGAAGGTAGCCTTGATGCTAACTTTTTCTTATTTCAAAGGCAAATGTAAAGTGTTATGTTCCAGATGCAATCTGACTGGTCAACTACTCGACATTAAATGAAACATAATGTATTCTAACAATATAGTTATAGACAATAGACAATAGTTGCAGGAGTAGGCCATTCTGCCCTTCGAGCCTGCACTACCATTCATTATCATCATGACTGATCATCCTCAATCAGTATCCTGTTCCTGCCTTATCTCCATAACCCATGATTCCACTATCCTTGAGAGCTCTATCCAACTCTTTCTTAAACAAATCCAGAGACTGGCCCTCCACTGCCTTCTGGAGCAGAGCATTCCACACACCCACCACTCGCTGGGTGAAGAAGTTTCTCCTCATCTCTGTCCTAAATGGCCTACCCCTTATTTTTAAGCTGTGTTCTCTGGTTCGGGACTCACCCATCAGCGGAAACATGTTTCCTGCCTCCAGAGTGTCCAATCCTTGAATAATCTTATACGTCTCAATCAGATCCCCTCTCAGTCTTCTAAACTCAAGTGTATACAAACCCAGTCGCTCCAATCTTTAAAATGCAACAAAAGAAAGAACTTAGAATAACTTAACTCTAGTGGAAAACTTAACAGGATAATAGCGACAGTAGCCATTACTAACTGTTCCAATATAGTAGCAGCCCATTAACACATCCCTGGGCAAAGAACAATAGATTCATAACATTCAGAACAATAGATTTGTCTCCCAGGTAACCCAGCAAGAGAGAGAAACGCTGGCTCCTACCTGTAATCCAGAGAGGGAAAAGATAGCTCCTACTTCTTCAGAACTCCAGCAGCTTCTACTGGATCTAAAAATGACAAAAAAAACCTAGAAATCCTGATTTGTAAATGTAGGGGAATAATTCTGGATGGGTTGCTCTTCGGAGGGTCGGTGTGGACTTGTTGGGCCGAAGGGCCTGTTTCCACACTGTAAGTGATCTAATCTAAAAAAAACGTACACAGAGGTTGACCACAATGTGATCAGCAATTAACAGCATCACATTGAGATACAAGGGCAGTAATAGAGAAACTGGTGATGAGGGGAATCAGGAGAGAGATTAATGAATGTGGGGATGATACGGACTCAAGGTTAATATGATACTACATGGAAGATGAGTAACAAGACATTGAGGAAGATAGTGTGAGAGGGATCCAAGGCATAGGACAGATATTGTGTGGATTGAAAGATGGAAATCTGATACAAGAAGAAGCTTGAGTGAAATCAGGTGTATGAAAGAAAATGGAACTGAAGGTATGGGGATGTATGATGACAGAGATGTATGCAGTAGTTATGGACTGAAATGCAAGTAGAAACCAGCTTTTTAAGAAAGAATTGGAGCAACAGACAGATGGAGAGAAAAGATAATGATGGAACAATCTGTTCACTAAGGGGCATGGCCGGGGGATGGGCAGATACCTAAAAATTTTAATGGGATGAGGAAAGTAATTTGAATTGGATTAAACACATGAAAGGACAAGGCAGGAAATCAAGGTGTGAATGGAATGGAGAACAAGAAGGAATCATTTGATAAGATTCCCCATGGTAGGCTCATTCAGAATGTAAGGAGGCATGGGATACAGGGAAATCTGGCTGTCTGGATACAGAATGAGCTGGCCCGTAGAAGATAGAGGGTGATAGTAGATGGAAAGTATTCAGCCTGGAGATCGATGACCAGTGGTGTTCCGCTAGTACCTGTTCTGGGACATCTGCTCTTTGTGATTTTTATAAATGACTTGGATGAGGAAGGGTGGGTTAGTAAGTTTTCTGATGACACAAATGAAGTTGTGGATAGTGTGGAAGGCTGTTGTAGGTTGCAAAGGGACATTGACAGGATGTAGAGTTGGGCTGATAAGAGGGCAGATGGAGTTCAACCTGGAAAAGTGTGAAGTCATTCACTTTGGAAGGTCAAATTTGAATGCAGAATACAGGGTTAATGACAGGATTCTTGGCAGTGTGGAGGAAGAGAGGGATCCTGGGGTTCACATCAGTAGATCCCTCAAAGTTGCCACACAAGTTCATAGGGTTGTTAAAGTGGTGGATAGTGTAACGGTTCTCATTAGCAGGGGGATTGAGTTCAAGAGCCGTGAGGTTATGCTGCAGATCTATAAAGCCCTGGTTAGACCACGCTTGGAATATTGTGTCCAATTCTGGTCACCTCATTGTAGGAAGGATGTGGAAGCTTTAGAGTGCAGAGATTTACCAGGATGCTGCCTGGACTGGAGGGCATGTCTTAGGAAGAAAGGTTGGGAAAGCTAGGGCTTTTCTTATTGGAGCAAAGAAGGATGAGAGGTGACTTGATAGAGGTGTCCAAGATGTTGAGAGGCACAGAGAGAGTGGATAGCCGGAGACTTTTTCCCAGGACGGAAATGGCTATCACGAGGGGACATGAATTTAAGGTGACTAGAAGAAGGTTTAGGAGAGCTGTCAGAGGTAGGTTCTTCACACAGAGAGTGGTGGGTGTGTGGAATGCACTGCCAGCAGTGTTGTAGAGTCAGAGACATTAGGGACATTTAAGCGACTCTTGGATAGGCACATATAAGATAGTACAATGAAGGGTACGCAGGTTAGTCTGATCTTAGAGTAGAATAAAACATCAGCACATCATCAAGGGCTGAAGGGCCTGTACTTTCTATGTCCTATGAATCACAAGTATAGAAAAGGCACGATGGAAATCAGAGATTCATCTCAGAGGAACCTAATGCAAAGGAGGCAAGAGAGCATCAGTTGTGAGAAAGATTCAGAAGCCTGAGGACAGCGTCATAATGGGATCAATGCATGAGCCAAACACAGCAGGAAGCTGGAGCTTTGTAGCAAATCAGATCTGTGTGATGCCACAAGGTGAACTAGAAGTATTGATAGGATCATGAGGACACCGGGGCAGGAGTGGATTTGAGAAATAGACGTTTCAGAGGGAAGTACGGGGGATCCGAGTTATACGGTGAGTTTCAGGAGTACAGAAGTTTGAGGAAGAATTGCGAATTTGGGGAGACATAACTGATCTGAAGAAGTGGAAGGATCAATTTAATTTGGACATGCAAGCAGCCGTGTAAAATTTACTGAAGATTTATCCAGGAGGGTTGCATTTCAAAGAAACATTGTGAAAGTTCTTCTAAAAGTGGCCAAAATATTCTTGATAAATTGGTGCCACGTGAGTGTGTGTACTGTGGCACAGTGTGAGCTGCTGGACCGATGGGTGGATAAGGAGGACTGCAGTCACCTCCCTGTTCCTTGTTTCCTCGTTTGACAAGTGACTTTAAAATTGGAAAGACAGGCTGCTAATTTACCTGTTTGCATGCTAATTGTAAAGGATTATCCAGACAGATTTTCTTGAGTTTTAACAAAGAAAAAGATTAAATTTACTGTTTAAGAGTTGGCTATTTCCCAAAAATGGCCAGTCTGTGACCTGGAGTGTTACTGATTGGTCAACTGAAAAATACTGAAAGCACAGAATCAAGGCTGTTTACACCCGAGAGAGAGAGAGAGATAGAGAGAGAGAGATAGAGAGAGAGAGAAAGAGAGAGAGGGGGTTTTGAAAATATGCCTTGCTGACAATAAATATTCGGAGAAACTCCAACCTGAAAGCTGTTGGATAGGATTCCTGACCCACCCTGCATTGAGAAACAACAGTGTATTGTGAAACTGTGTAGCTATGGAGTACTACTTTTTGTGTGGAGTGCTGCGGTTGACTGTGGTTATGTCAGATGTACTCATGTATTTGCTGGTATGTACTGACATGAAATTTATCTTTTTGCATGAAATATCATCTGCCCGTTAATTCATGTGAAATTTGTGTTCTTCTGATTTGTGTTCAAGTAGAAGTTACAAAGTGAAATATTGTTGGCAATTGGGGGTCATTTGGTAAGCTTATTTAGTTTGATTTGCACAGATTTGTTTTGAACCTTGTGTAGGTTACCAAAGATAACATTTGAAAATTCCATGCTAACCTGGGCACTTTCGCTTCAAAGTGAGAGCATCATAGAATCTCTACAGTGTGAACTCAGGCTATTTGGTCCACACTGTCCCTCCAAAGAGCGGCCAACCCCGACCGACCCAAGGCTAATCCATCTAGCATGCACATCCTCAGACACTTTAGCATGGCCAATCCACCCTAACCTACACACCTTTGGACTGTAGGAGGAAACCCATGCAGACACGGGAAGAATATGCAAACTCCACATACACAGCTGCCTGAGGTTGGAATCAAACGCAGGTGCCTGGTGCTGTGAGGCAGCAGTGCTAACCAACAAGCCACCATGTCACACCTAAGTGCTGAGATTATTTTATTCAATACTATACGGTGAGGGCATCAAAAGGAAATGTTGTGGAATGTTTTCTTAGCAGGTGAGAAAAGTGAACTATAGTTTGCAGCAGGACATAGTTTGTGAAAGGAGCGGCCATGTCAGAGAAACTCATCAATCAGATTGGAAACAAAGTGGCCTGCAATCAAAAAATCTGGGTTCGTACTTGGATATGAATGCAACAACGAGCCCAACATGTCTTGGTGCTAACTTTCTGTAGTTTGTTTGGAACACTCTTCGATATGTTTACGACAGACACCTGGCTAGCTAATATAGTTCTTTTTGGGAATTTGGTTTCTGACATGATGCAAAATCCCCATCACCAAGATCAACTTTTTCAAAAACACACCACTGAGAAACTCGAAACTTGGTTGACATGGATGTACATTCTTAGAGTGACAGAGTCATAGAGATGTACAGCATGGAAACAGACCCTTCGGTCCAACTTGTCCATGCCGACCAGACATCCCAACCCAATCTAGTCCCACCTGACAGCATCTTGCCCATATCCCTCCAAACCCTTCCTATTTATATACCCATCCAAATGCCTTCTAAATGTAGTAATTGTACCAGCCTCCACCACATCCTCTGGCAGCTCATTCCATACACACACCACCCTCTGTGTGAAAACGTTGCCCCTTAGGTCTCTTTTGTATCTTTCCCCTAAACCTATGCCCTCTAGTTCTGGACTCTCTGACCCCAGGGAAAAGACTTTGTCTATTTATCCTATCCATGCCCCTCATAAATTTGTAGACCTCTATAAGGTCACCCCTCAGCCTCCGAAGCTCCAGGGAAAACAGCCCCAGCCTGTTCAGCCTCTCCCTGTAGCTCAAACCCTCCAACCCTGGCAACATCCTTGTAAATCTTTTCTGAACCCTTTCAAGTTTCACAACATCTTTCTGATAGGAAGGAGAGCAGAAGCTTCTCCAAGAGATTTCACAGTCATAGGAAAGCACATGGGCGGAGGTACCTTCAGTTTTCCTGCAATCTCAGAATGAGAACTAAGGTGTCTGAGGAGATGACATCCATTTTCTTTCCTAAATTAGAATTGGAATTGGTTTGATTGTCACATGTACTCAAATGAGTGTAGTGAAAAGTTTACAAGTCGCCACTTACAGCACCATCTTTGGTACATGTTTGTTTGATAACTTTGATAAAGGATTATAAAATAACCAGTGGTCCTTTAAATATATAAATTATTCCAGAAAATGCGGCATTTCCTATTGAGCTTTAAACAATGTCATTGAATATGTAAAATAAATATTTTGAGTGTCTTCGGAATGATCTTGAGAGTTTAACAGTTTGCTGTTTATCTATCCTTAATCTCAGATCTGCTAAAAATGTAATATTTTCTACAAATGGAGGTGATCTTTGACTTGCTGCCTGGGCTCTGTCAAACCAGAGGGCTGGAGCTGCACAAAGTGCCACAAAGGATTTGTTCTTTTGACTTTTCCTTTGTGATTAATGGCTAAAGTTCCACTTTGCCTACCCAAACCCACCTATTACAGATGCATACAAATTTTCACCTTGGTTAAAATGGGAAAATAGTTGTAAATTTGTAAGACCAATGTTAAGTTAGTCAACCTAACAGAATTGGAGTTAAAATAGTTCTGAAGGATTTGGCACCCCATTCCTGTTCTGCTGTTATTTACATTTGACCTGCATTCACCTAAACAAACAGTCCTTCATGCTCCTTTCCCTTCTTTGGAATCTGTATCCAGGTGACCCTGATCCCAGTCCAGAGCTCGGAGACATCTAGTAAGTCAGACATTGGAAGTGCAGCTATGTTGCAGAGATGTATTTCAGAATGGGATGGAAAGATCTTTGGTACTGAAAGCTGCTTTGCACTGGGCGAATGTGTTGTGGAGGATGTGTGGCAAATGAAGTTGAGGCCATTATAATACCTCAATGATGTGAAATACTTGCAGGCGATGTGATATTATCCTCACTGCTCTCCAGAAAATCACCCCCCAGTACGTACAAGAAAGATTTCTTTTTGTCTTTGTCAGTTAATCTTCCTTCATTTGGACCCACAAATGCATTTAATTTTGAACACATGATCTGATTCCCTGCTTCGGTTCGCGTGTTAAATGTGAGAGCTCTGACTTCTTAAACTTCATTAATTGGCAATTATTGAGAGGAGCTTTGCAGCTCCCAGTCGCCTGGTGTGAAAGCTGGATTTAGATCTCGAGAACAGATTGATTGTGAAAATACAGTCCGTTCTGAATCACAGAAATCACACTGAAGCATAAACATAATCTTCAAAATAAGACGTGAGTCACCAGCACCTAATGTCAGTTAAGACTTTCACTAGGCAATAATGAGCTCAGTGGTGTGGCTGTGCCACAGATCCTGAGACACTGATGTATGTTTCCCAGGAGGCAGGAATGTGTTGAAAGACATCAGATGAGTTGGTAGAGTCAAGAATAAACTGGCTGGTTTTGTGTTTGCGAAGAATATTTGGGAGCGTTTATGGTTTTATAAATGACACTGGGATATGGTAAATCAACTAGAAAGTGGCCCGTGTTATTTTTTTACAGACACTCCATCCAGTGATTGACATTTCCATCATGTAAAGACTAAAAGGTACGCAAGTATCGGACAACCATATCGATGTGGATTCACTTTGAGATGAAACAGTTCCAATGAGTACTGGTTTTAGCAAGAGGATGGATTTTTGAGGCCACATTGGAGGGAGTGTGGAGGTAAGGGTGGAATGGTGTTCTCACATATCATCAGTGGTAGCAAGTCCCAGATCAAGCTCACCTTCTGGCTGATGAGATTGATGTTCAAACAGAGCTCCTTTATAACTCAGAGATCATAGGGTATACTGAAACTGTCAATGGAAATACTGGCATTGAGATCCAGTTGGACTCTGATCAAGCCAATCCCAAAAGGAGAGTGGTTCCACCTGGAAAAACAGCAGGGTAGGTTAGCAATGCACACTGCTGGCAAACTGCATACAAGTGGTATTTAAGTATTGCCAAAATAAGATTTCTTAATCCGCATTTCTTCCCAACCACTTTCTGGATTTAGAATTAAAGTGGGGCATGAAACTTGGCCTACTCTTGATAAATAAGGCAGGGCAGATGACTGGGGTGTCAGTGGGGAAGCACTTTGGGGCCAGCGACCATAATTCTATTAGTTTTAAAATAGTGATGGAAAAGGATAGACCAGGTCTAAAAGTTGAAGTTCTAAATTGGACAAAGGCTAATTTTGATGGTATTAGGCAGGAACATTCGAAAGCTAATTGGGGGCAGGTAAAGGGATGGCTCAAAAATGGGAAGAAATGAGATAATGAGAGTCCAGAGAAAGTATATTCCTGTCAGGATGAAAAGAAAGGCTGGTATGTGTAGGGAATGCTGGATGACTAAAGAAATTGAGGGTTTGGTTAAGAAAAAGAAGGAAGCATATGTCAGGTATAGACAGGATCGATCGAGTGAGTCCTTAGAAGAGTATAAAGGCAGTAGGAGTATACTTAAGAGGGAAATCAGGAGGGCAAAAAGGGGACATGAAATAGCTTTGGCAAATAGAATTAAGGAGAATCCAAAGGGTTTTTACAAATACATGAAGGACAAAAGGGTAACTAGGGAGAGAATAGGGCCCCTCAAAGATCAGCAAGGCGGCCTTTGTGTGGAGCCGCAGGAGATGAGGGAGATACTAAACAAGTATTTCGCATTGGCATTTACTGTGGAAAAGGATATGGAAGATATAGAATGTAGGGAAATTGATGGTGACATCTTGAAAAATGTTTTCCTGGGGCTGTTTTCCCTGGAGCATCGGAGGCTGAGGGGTGACCTTATAGACGTTTATAAAATTATGAGGGGCATGGATAGGGTAAATCGACAAAGTCTTTTCCCTGGGGTGGGGATCCCAGATCTAGAGGGCATAGGTTTAGGGTGAGAGGGGAAAGATATAAAAGAGGCCTAAGGGGCAACTTTTACACTCAGAGGGTGGTACGTGTATGGAATGAGCTGCTAGAGGATGTGGTGGAGGCTGGTACAATTGCAACATTTAAGAAGCATTTGGATGAGTATATGAATAGGAAGGGTTCAAAGGGATATAGGCCGGGTGCTAGCAGGTGGGACTAGGTTGAGTTGGAATATATGGTCGGCATGGAGGAGTTGGACCAAAGGGTCTGTTTCCATGTTGTACATCTTTATGACTCTGTGCTGATGGGTGGAGGAAACCAGAGACACTGCAGTGACAATAAGCTGCTGTAGTAGAGAAACATAAGCTGCTGAAAGAGCTGAACCTGTCCAAAACACTTCCTCCGAAAGGAAGCTCATGACTCTGACAATCAATGATCGATCTCAACTATCTGCAGCACAGAGATTGCATCAAACTGTTCAAACCAACACAATGATAGTACTGTGAAGCAAAAATACATTTCCCCAACCACTCATGTGACGTATGGGATTCAGAGCTGGCATGATGTCAGGTATGTAGGTTGTCTGTTCTAATGATGGCAGTTTTTGTCAACAGCATATTCCTTTAGCTCTTTGCAACAGGCAAGAATACTAATTGCACACAACCAGTCCAAAACCCAGAACACAGTGTCCAATATTGAATGTAATCTGTGAATGGACATTACTTGCTAAACAATCCACTTAGATTTATAATGACAACCAATTTAAATTATCAGTCAGGCTCACATTGTGGCTGACGTGATGTGCTAGAAGTGAGCGTATTCACATGAAAGGCTCTGACCTTTGCAACCACAAGGACATGTCCACATGTGCATCTCCTTCACCAGACTGAAGGCTGGGGTACATACAATCCTGATGCATTGCCCTTGCCAATACCTTGACTAAGCAGTGTTCAGAGTGGCTTGAATTTAAACAAAAGTGTGACAATTAACTGATCCCTGGTGCATTCTCCTTGAAAATGCACCTACCAATCAGAGTGCACTTCTCAACCAATCACCACTATCTTCTCATGCAGTAGAAAGGGTTGTTTCCTTTGAGATTTGGTATTCTTGTGAATATGTCTTGATGAATGTGAGACAAAAACTTGTCTCTTTTCTCAGCAATAGTCAAGTGTTGCATTTCCAAACTATGAATTATATTTTGTTTGCTCGCTGGACTCTGGGTTAATTAGCATGTGGCCTCTCCCCTCCTTGTTTTGCATTTTACAGAATCTGCATAACTACAGGCTATTTCATTACTCAGTCCAAGGATATATCTAGGGTTAAAAAATTATTGCACAAAATTTTGACCAAAATGAATTAAGGCAATAAATAATTCTATATGCTTCCTCTCAGCTCATTGCAGGAGACTAATTGCCACATAATTAAAAGCATAATTCTGATAATTATAAGTTCACACGTTTTAAATGAGAACAGCATGGTCCAGTGCAAAAATACATTACATCTGTTTGCACGGGCTGCTTCTAAACAGCCAGCTGCTGTGAACTGGGGGAGGCATCTCTCGATGTGTCACAGGCACACAATCTAACAGCAACTCTCAAAGTTGCCAGTTACAATGCCTTATATATAAGGAGACAATGCAAATAGGTTAAACACACCAAACAAATTATTTTGTGCCCAAGTGGCACAATCAAGAACTTGGGTGATCGGTTTATTTATGTCTGATGTTAGTTTTTGCAGGAGAAATGAAGAGTTTCCCTCTCTTAGCCCTTATTTCTAGCTTTCGGAATTATTCATTGTCATACAAACACTCAATTTTATATGCTCAATTTAATTAGACTATCCAAGTCTACAAGGGAGATTTCCAACTCTGACTACCTATTTCTCACCTAAAATACTGACAGATGGCCATTGAGCATTGTTAGGGGGGGGGTGCACCGTTGCAGAGCTATGAAACCCTGTGACCCCCACCACCACCCCACAAAGTCCCGTTTTAGGCAATTATCAATTGGACCCTTGGTTAGAAATCTCCAGGTATAAGATTGTGCTGGTATGGGGTTTGTAAATCAGAGCCTCCGCTGATTATAGGAGCACATTGCAACTGGTAGGTATTTATGAGCACGTGCAGTCCTATCATGTGTTCAGGAGAATTTGAGTAATGGGACTGTTTTGGCTCCTACTTGAAAACTGCCTTCACTTGTACCTTCTTATTGACAGCAAGATAGCTGAAGTTTGTTTATAGAGTAGCTAAGCAATGCAAACAATACATGTCTGAGGTAAACCCACTGTAGGGCAATCATGTTGAGATTTTTAATAATTTATCAGATGCAATTGGCCTCTCTAAAGTAAAACCATCAAATAGGCCCATGAACACGATCCATCCAACTCTTCAACAGACATGCATGTGTTGCACAAACAGAAGATGTGGCTTGACTGTGGTATTCTAGCAATTTAACAGCATGTGAATGATTCAAGGTCATTGTAGTGATTGGAATGAGGGCCAGGGTGATTTTATTGACCATGATTTCCCTGATTGGGGTTGTTAACTGGGGCAAATCAGGGAGTCCTGGCTGACAGGGATAAATAGGAGATTCAGTCCCATGTCCCTGATCTTTGGGCACCCGGTACAGAGAGGGGAGGCCAGATCTGAGGACCTCCTCATGGGTCTGCTCCTGGGCCTGGCCAAACTGGCCATAAAAAAGTCAAGGCAGCGGGCCGTGGAGGGGGTCGTTAGGGCCAACTGCCTGCCCCTCTTCCGCGGTTACGTTAGAGCCTGGGTGTGTCTGGAGAAGGAGCACGCGGTGTCCACCAACACCCTGGAGTTGTTCAGGGAGAGGTGGGCTCCGCAGGGAGTGGAGTGCGTTATTACCCCCTCCAACTCTATTTTGATTTAATCCCTGCCCTCCCCTTCACTGTTTGATCATGCAACATTGCCCTTTGATGTGAAGGGCACTGCTTGTCACTGGCCCCTTGGGTGTTTCCTTTCTTCCTGTTGGTGGAAACAGAATAAAGATTCGTGCACCTTGTGTCTCTCACTGTGTCTCACCCCTGCACACACACACACACCATGGGTGCTGGGGGAAAAATAAGCACTACCGCAGTTAGGCGGTAGTTGTGGGGGGTAAACAAAAATAAACAGGAGTGTCAGAAATCCTGTTCACTCTGAGAGCTGGCTCTGAGGAAAAAATAAAATAAATAAATAAATAGGAGATTCAGTCCAACGCCCCTGATCTTCGGACACCCGGTACGGAGGAGGGAGGGCAGATCTGAAGACCTCCTCGTGGGTCTGCTCCTGGGCCTGGCCAAACTGGCCATAAACAGGTCCAGGCAGCGGGCCGTGGAGGGGGTCGTTAGGGCCGACTGCCTGCCCCTCTTCAGCGGTTACGTTAGGGCCCGGGTGTCCTTGGAGAAGGAGCACGCGGTGTCCACCAACACCCTGGAGTTGTTCAGTATTTTGATTTCATCCCTGCCCTCCCCTTCACTGTTTGATCACACAGCATTGCCCTTTTATGTGAAGGGCACTGCTTGTCACTGGCCACTTGGGTGTTTCCTTTCTTCCTGGTGGTGGAAATTGAATAAAAGATTTGTACACCTTGTGTCTTTCACTGTGTCTGACATCTGCACACACACAACATCGGTGCTGGGGAAAAAATAGGCACTACCGAAGTTAGGCGATAGTGTGGGGGTAATTATAGAAGAAAAAGAAAAACAAAAAAAAAAGAACAAGAGTGGCAGGTATCAAGAAAAGAAAAAAAACCCAGGAGATTCAGAGAGTCTCCTCAGGCTAGGGACTGGCTCTCTGAGCTGGCTGGTCAGAGCCCATGTACTGTGCACATGTAAATAAAGGGTGACTTGGTAATGGAATACTTGTCTCCTTGGAGCTATTTCAGTCATGTCACAGTAATGTCCTCTCCTGCCATGTGGCACCAATGTCATTACAACAAAAATAGCCAAGTTGCTGCCTGGCTTGCTGTGTTCTTCCAGCTTCCTGATTGTCTATCTTGGATTCCAGCATCTGCAGATTTTTGGTATCTAAGTTCTTATGTTTGGCACAGTGTGGGCTCATAGCTGCTGGAACAATGTTCAGGTCTTCCATGAGAGATTCTGTCAGGTTCAGCATTATCAGTAACAGCCCTATTAGGAACTCATGTTCCCTGCGACTTGGATGTGCCTTTTTCTTATTCAGTATCTCGACTGGGCAGCACGGTGGCTCAGTGGTTAGCACTGCTGCCTCACAGCACCAGGGACCTGGGTTTGATTCCAGCCTTCGGCAACTGTGTGGAGTTTGCTCATTCTCCCTGATTCCTCTGGGTACTCTGGTTTCCTCCCACAATCCAAAGATGTGCAGGTCAGGTGAATTGGCCATGCTAAATTGCGCATAGTGTTCAGAGATGTGTAGGTTAGATGCAATAGTTGGGGGTAAATATAGGGCAATGGGTCTGGGTGGGTTACTCATTGGTGTGGATGTGTTGGGCCAAAGGACCTGTTTCCACACTGTAGGGATTCTATGGATGAACTAGCGCACAAGAGTTATTCTGTATACCAGCTACCAGAATGTTCTACCAGTTCTGTTCTTCATAGCTCAAGAAAAACTCTTCATAGCTCAAGAAAAACAGGTGGACCTTTTTTTTGTCGGAAGAAATCCAACAACTTTACTCCAATAACTATAGGAATGCACATTTGAAGAGTTTCCCATTAAGAATAATCAATACCAACCTGATCCAAAGGTGAGGTTGCAGTTTTAACTCTTATAATAAGGTCGCAAAATGGATTTTCCTGCAAAGTTTTAATTACTCCATTTCTTGCCCAGGTTTCCTGAGCTGTGGTGAGCCCAGCAGATTCCTCAGGCAAGTTGGTTGTTTCAGGAATCAGCAGCTTGAAAATAGTGAGGACTGCAGATGTTGGAGAGTCCGAGTGGATAAAGTGCGGAGCTGGGAAAAGCCCAGCAGGTCAAGCAGCATCCAAGGGGAAGGGAAGTCGATGTTTCAGCTGGGAACCTGATATCATGTCCTGTTGATCTGCTGTGCTTTTTCCAGCTCCACTCTTCATCCACTCAGAAACTGGGAGGCCATTCACTGAGAGGTCCTGGACTCGGTGCCTGCCTGAGGACCTTCTCTGGTTGTCCTCCAGTAATCCACACGAGGCCACTGACTTCTCACATTTCACCCCACCAGGCCCCGAACTCCTCCAACCATCAGGCCCCTAGCCAACCCCATGACCATGTCCGAATCCCATGGCAGGCTATGACCCATACCTCAGGGGCGGGGCTATCCACTGGACTTGTCTTTGCTCATTACTGAGTGTGCCAGCTTAGCCTAGACATGATGACCTTGGACTGGATCTTCCAGTCATCGCCCATTTCATTTCCCCCAACCACTCCCTTTCCAACATGACCATCCTTGGCCTCCTCCATTGCCAAAACGAATCACAGCTCCTATTGGAGGAACACCTTATCTTCTGCCTGGGCACCCTACAGCCCAGAGGACTCAACACTGAGTTCTCCAATTTCAAATAACCTCCCTCCCCATCCCCTGCCTTCCTTCCCTGCCCCTTCCCGTCCTTTCCGTTCCTCCCTGCCACCAACTAGATTCATTCCTCCCATTGACCAACCAGTCATACCCTCTACCTGTCTTCACCTATCCCCACTTCACCACCCTGCCACCGCCACCCCCTTTATCCACAGCTCCCCCTACACCCACCCCCAAATCTGAAGGAGGGTTATACCCGAAACGTTAACTTCTCCACCACCTGATGCTACCTGGCTTGCTGTGTTCTTCCAGCCTCAAGCCTGTCTATCTTGGACTGAAAGTGACATTTTTTGGCTAAATCTGAATTGCATTTGGAAGGGGTTCAGCCAAGAGACTTGGAGACTTTCCTCACTATGTCTTACCTCATGGACTATCTGCTCCATTCCTGGAGGGTGGGGATGTTCTCTGACCATTGCACAATGCACAGCACCATTTGCAACTCCTCAGATAGTGAAGCAGTCCATGCCCAAAGGCAGCAAGGCTGGGACAATATCCAGGCTTGGGCTGGAACACCTTGGGACCCTGCAACCACACAGGATCAATGTGGATTTCAATAGCTTCCTTATTCCACCCCCCAACCTCCCCCCCCCGCCCAAACATTATTCCAGTCCCAAGCCTCCAACTCGGCACCACCTCCGGACCTGTCCATCACTCCCTCTCTGACCTAGCACCTTCTCCCTCACCTTCATCCACCTATCGCTTTCTCAGCTACGTCCCCCCAAACTCCCATTTATCTCTCAGCTCCCTCCTACCCACAAGCCTCATTCCTGATGAAGGGCCCAAGCCCGAAACGTCGATTCTCTTGCGTCTCGGATACTGCCTGACCTGCTGTCCTTTTCCAGCACAACACTTTTGACTCTGAAAATGGCACGCAATGTTCATGACAGGCAATGCCCATCTCCAACAAGAGGCAGTCTAACCATCGTCTGGTGGTGTTCAATGTTTGAATCCCCCACTATCAACATCCTGGGGGTTAACATTGACCAGAGACTGAACCAGACTAGCCACATAAACACAGTGGCTGCAAGACCAGGTCAGAGGCTAGGAATCCTGCAGTGACTAGCTCATCTCCTGACTGCCCAAAACCTGTGTCCATCTGTCAATTCCTGGTTGGTGTCATCAGCCACATTTGAGGGTTTAGCCCTTGTCACCAACTAATCATCCCTGTGTGCACTGCAGGACAGCAACAAAAGTGGTTCCGAATTCAAGGGGTTGCTATGACAACTCCCTGCGTAGTGTGTGCAGACCAGCCCATCTGGCTGATGTGGTTACACATACGCGATTCCTAGCCATGAATGCTGCTGATTGCTGATTGGCTAATCTTGATGAGCACATTGGGTGCATTTGATTGCCCCCTCCGCCTCCAGAGATCCTGAAATGGCAGCAAAACTGATTGTACTGTCCATCTGACTCCCAGCGTTCCAGGAGGGCGCGAATAAATTGGCACCGTTTAGTGGGGAGAGAGTTGGGTCACTCCCAGAGAAGTTCTGCAGGGAACTGGGTGTGAGATTCTGCAGAAATCCCTGAAATGCGCGATTCAGATGGAAATTGAGAGATGCTATCACCTTCAAGGCATCTGGGATGGGATTCCCTTCTAGGCCAGGAGATGCCCATCCTGGTAGGAGACAGGATCCCAGAAAGTCTTGAAGAAAGCCATTGACAGAGCCGTTCTGCCATATGCAGATTGCTGGCAGGTTGGGTTTTAGCCAACATGTGCCACCTCTGTTGGAGTGCCTGTGTATTTCCGTGTGCCTCTGCGGTTTATCCCACATTGGCCCTTATTGCCAACGACACCACAGCAGTTGACACATGCAGTTTGTTATCATAGAACCCCTACAGTGTGGAAGCAGGCTATTCAGCCCATCGAGCCCACACTGACTCTCTGAAGAGTAACCCACTCTGGCCCTATAACCCTACATTTCCCATGGCCAATCCACACTAACCTGCATACCTTTGCACTGTGGGAGGAAACCAGTGCACCCGGAGGAAACCCACGCAGGCACGGGGAGAATGTGCAAACTCCACACAGACAGTCACCTGAGTGTGGAATCAAACTTGGGTCCATAAGACCATAAGAAATAGGAGCAGAAATTAGGCCATTCAGCCTATTGAGTCTGTTCTGCAATTCAATCATGGCTGATAAGTTTCTCAACCCCTTTCTCCCACTTTCTCCCCACAGCCCTTGATCCCCTTGATACTCAAGAACCTATCTATCTCCATCTTAAATATACTCAATGACCTGGTCTACACAGCCTTCTGTGTCAAGGAATACCATAGATTTCCCACTCTCTGGCTGAAGAAGCTTCTCCTTATCTCCGTTCTAAAAGATCTTCCCTTTACTCTAAGGCTGTGGCCTCGGATCCTAGTCTCTCCTACCAATGGAAATATCTTTCCAACATCCACTCTGTCCAGGCCATTCAGTATTCTGTATGCTTCAATTAGATCTTCCCCTCATCCTTCTAAACTCCATCAAGTATAGACCTAGAGTCCTCAAATGTTCCTCCTATGGTAAGCCTTTCATTCCTGGGACCGTTCTCATGAACGTCCTCTGAACATGCTCCAGGGCCAGTACATCCCTCCTGACATATGGGGTCCTGGTGTTGTGAGGCAGCAGTGCTAACTAGTGAGCCACTGTGCCACCCCCATCTTCAGAGAAACAAGATAACCCGAGGTCAGAGTATTGAGTACAGGAGTTGGGAGGTCATGTTTCAGCTGTAGAGGACATTGGTTAGGCCACTGTTGGAATATTGCATGCAATTCTGGTCTCCTTCCTATCGGAAAGATGTTGTGAAACTTGAAAGGGTTCAGAAAAGATTTACAAGGATGTTGCCAGGGTTGGGGGATCTGAGCTACAGGGAGAGGCTGAATAGGCTGGGGCTGTTTTCCCTGCAGCATCGGAGGCTGAGGAGTGACCTTATAGAGGTTTACAAAATTATGAGGGGCATGGATAGGATAAATAGACAAAGTCTTTTCCCCGGAGTTGGGGAGTCCAGAACTAGAGGGCATAGGTTTAGGGTGAGAGGGGAAAGATGTAAAAGAGACCTAAGGGGCAACTTTTTCACGCAGAGGGTGGTACGTGTATGGAATGAGCTGCCAGAGGATGTGGTGGAGGCTGGTACAATTGCAACATTTAAGAGGCATTTGGATGGGTATATGAATAGGAAGGGTTTGGAGGGATATGGGCCGGGTGCTGGGACTAGATTGGGTTGGGATGTCTGGTCGGCATGGACAGGTTGGACCGAAGGGTCTGTTTCCGTGCTGTAGATCTCTATGATTCTATGACTCTATAATTGTCACCCTGAGGTCGTGCCCAGGAGATCTGTGGAGACAGAAATGTCTTGCAGATGGTTGTGTTGCTCCTTTGCACTGTTACCCATTGATGTCTCCCATCTGCTCCAGCTCCTCCTCCACCATCCCATGTTCCTTCCTGATGGGAGGACTGTAACATGTGAACAATCAGCTTGCCTTCAGACAGGTTGAAGCTGAACATTTCTAATGTTCCAGAGACAATCTCCACCTTCTCCATCTGTTGTCAGTAATAGTTAATAAGCTGAAGAGGTAATGTCATCTGTACTTGGTAACCGAGTTTGTAATAAATTATATTATCAAAGACAAGAGGCTCTTGAAATGAGTCTTTATTGATGGTCCATCCTCCACCATAGATCAACCACTTGATGAAGGAGCAGTGTTCCGAAAGCTAGTGCTTCCAACTAAACATTATGATAGACTTCTGAGCAATGGAAAGGTAGGATTGGTGGCTGCACTCTGACCCAACCACAAATCCCAGTGCTTAATGCTCATCACATCACATGAAACTGTGTGGCCTCAAAGAATACCTCAAACAAGCCTCATCCCTTCCTGACTGAGATATCCTGCCCCCAACAATGATTTGAGTTTCCAACCAGACTATCCACTACCATATCTTCAGCTTCGCCAGACAATATCCAAGTTCCCGCGTTCCCAGAGACCATTCCCTTACAGGACCCTCAGACCCAGGCCATTGGGTTGGTTGCAGCACAGATGCACCCTGGAGAGACCCCTCAGTAACTCAGACATTGGTTACAGGCCGAGATCTCTGAGACTGACTGCAGCACACACACCAATCCCAGGCTCAGAGTGACTGGAGACGGACACTCCACTCAACTATCCCGGAGTGAATCGAAGTCCCCCACACCCACTGCCCTCCTGGGAGTGAGGGAGCTGAGCATCATTTGCAGCTGTGCCACTTTCTGAACAAGGGGTACGTTCTTTCCCAGAGAGTGGTGAAGGAGCTCAGTTGCCAAGTATACTCCTGCTTTTAGCTGGTAGATTCCTGATGCTCATGAGGAAAGCAAATGCAATTTCAGTGAGATATAGTTTTGATGAGAAGCTTGTTGACACCAGCAAGTGAAATTGTAGAGACAAATAAACTGCAGATGTTGGAATCCAAAGGCAGGAGGCTGGAAGAACACAGCAAGCCAGGCAGCATCAGGAGGTGGAGAAGTCAATGTTTTGGTACTAATCCTTCTTCAAGAACCAAACAGTCCTGAAGAAGGTTATACCCATAATGTTGATATCTCCACCTCCCGATGCTTCCTGGCTTGCTGTATTCTTCCAGCAATTAGGAGAAAGTGAGGACTGCAGATACTGGAGATCAGAGATGAAAAGTGTGGCATTGGAAAAGCACAGCAGGTCATGCAACATCCAAGGAGCAGAAGAGTCAACATAATGAAGGGCTTATGCCTCATTCTCTCGCTCCTCGGATGCTGCCTGACGTGCTGTGCTTTTCCAGAGCCACACTTTTTGACTGTGTTCTTTCAGTCTCCTGTTTGTCTGCAGTGAAACTGGAGACGCTCCCACATGAGAGAGAGGAGAACTTAATCATCGATATTTGTCGTGTCTGTGAGAACCTGATCCCTTTTACCTCTTACCCGCTTAAGTTCACTCGCCAACCATTCTTCTCATCGTCTCTAGGTCCAGATAATCCCACCCAATGTTTCAGTTTGGTGACCTTGGCTGAGGTACAGATGTCGGAGGTTCTCCCCATTGTATAGGGATGTTGCTGCCAATATTAACAGCAGCTGTTTGAAGGACAGAAGGTTACAGCATGGCCCAGAGGGTGCAGGTTTGCAAGTAAAGACATTTCCAAGGCTAAGCTAAAAGATTGACAACTTCCTGGCATGGCCATGCAGACAATTCTGGGTCTGACAACCCATCATTTTCATAGTCAGGAGTCACACAACGCCAGGTTATAGTCCAACAGGTTTATTTGAAAGCAGCGCTCTGAAAGCTTGTGATTTCAAATAAAGCTGTTGGACTATAACCTGGTGTCGTGTGACTCCTGCCCTTGTCCATACCAGTCCAACACTGGCCCCTCCACATCATGGTTTTCATGGATCTGAAATGGTAGCTTGTTCCCAACGTTACACTAAGTCAGTGAGGATCCATTGGAATAATATTTTTAATGGCTTTCACTCAATGCCATTTTTCAATTAAGATCAAAACAGCTCAATTTACTTTTACTGCCAGCTAACAATCTTGGCATAAATGCAGAGCTGGTGAGAAGATGATTACTATTTTTCCTTCTCGTCAAAAATCTAAACATGTGGGGGTGGCGATTCCCGCTACTTTCAGATTGCTGACTGGAGGCTGAGAAAGTTAATTTGTTTCTCAGCTGTCACCGATTTCCAACTGACCCGTCCCGTCGGCAGCCATGTGTTTGCAACATCCTGTCCACTCGGAAGAGGCGCACACACGGTTAAATCCAGCAGAGGGGAGCTAATGGATTGGATAGGTGCCATTCACCACAGCTGTTGTGATAAGAATTGTAGATACAGCATCAGCTGCTTTTCGGCCACTGGCATTACATACAGAGAGTTTCATCATGTCTTGGGTTAGATCGGGAGGAGCAGAGAGTACAAGGAAGCCATGTTTAGATTATAACCTACAGGCTGCATCCTCCCTCCATGATCCATTCTGGAGTATAAACCTAACCAGAACTGGCCATGGATAAAGAATATATTTTTATTGTTTGTCCCTACAAGAAGAGGATTCACTGAAATAAAGATGTTTTTGTTGTTGTCAGTGATGTTTCATGCATAAGTTCCCATTCGGCCCAGTGTTGAACGTTGCAGATGTTCGGTTAAAGAATTTTTCAAAGCACCAAATTTCCACCAATGTTCAGTGTGTTGTGTTATGGACCCCCCCCCTCCTCAAAATATATTAAGAAGGTAGCCTAGACTCTAACTTTTCTTCAAGTTAAATGTCAGGTGCTGTGTGCAGATGCAATTCGATTGGTCAAGCTACTCAATGTGAAGCAAAACATAATTTATTCCAAGACAATAGTTAAGAAGGAAGAGGAACCTGAAATAACAACTCCATTGGAAAACATAACAGAATAATAGATGTAGCAATTATTATGAATTAACTGTTCCAATACAGCAACATCCCATAAAGATACCCTTGGCAAGAAGGCAAATTCAGAAAAACATGGATTGTCTCATGTGCAATCCTATCAGCAAGAAAGAGGTACATGTAGCAGATCCCCACAGGGAGAGAGAGGGTGTAGCAATCCTGCTGAGCCCCCAGCAACAAATGCCAAAAGTGAACTAAAGATCCTGGATCTGTGAGAGACTGACCACACCCATCCAGGCTGCTTCTATTGTTCCAATTTTTAAAAAATCTCCAAGGCTTCACAAGTTGTTTATCTTCTCATAGACTGTTTGGTACCCATCCCCCAATCTCTCTCTCTCTAAAAGAAACCAGAACAAAACACACCTCTTAAAGCCACAGTAGTTCTTGAAATCAGGGTCTTATTGTCAGGTGCCTCAAATGTATGTGAACTTTTAACATTTTGTTCATAATGCTATCTATTCTCAAACTAATCAATGTGTCATCCGTCTGTCCCAAAGATTTCCCTGATTAATGCCTAGCTCCCAACCATTTTATTCCCTGGTTTAGCTCCCAAGCCACTTTAGTGTGCTCTCAGATAAAGGAATCATGAAACAGGCTCCATAAATTCCACTGCTTATATTTATATTATATTTATTTGATGGCTTCTTTTTATTTCTTTTTCCAGTTTGTTCTTTTACATTGATTAATGTTCAGTTTCAAGTCTTGAAAACAATTAGAATTCTGTCAGATGTTCTATTAGCTGAATGACTGCTTAGGATTTAGACCTGACTTCATGCAACCAAATTGAAGTGCAGAGTAGGAACAATTTCCAGTCAACACAAGGTCTGTGTGCAATCTGTACATTCTCCCCGTGTCTGTGTGGGTTTCTTCTGGGTGCTCTGGTTTCCTCCCACAATCCAAAGATGTGCAGGTCGGGGTGGCTTGGCCATGGGAAATTGCCCAAAGTGTGCAGGGATGTGCAGGTTTGGTGGATTAGCCTTGGGAAATGCGGGGATAGGATATGGGGCATTGGTTCTGAGTGGGATGCTCTTCAAAGGGTCAGTGTGGACTTGATGGGCCGAATGGCCTGCTTCCACACTGTAGGGATTCTGTTCAATGGATAACAAAGTGTCTTGGAAATTCAGATTTCATTCTGGAAGACTGGGCGAAATGGCTGCGGGGTGCCAAGGTGGTCTCGATGCTCAGGTTTGGTAAAACAAGGAGAATAAAACACAAGAACAGCTCTAGGGAACTTGCCCCTCAATTTACCTCACCCCAACACACACACACACACAACACTACCTTCATTGCCAACCAATACCACTTCATGGCCTCAACCCTGCATTTTTATACCCTCCAAGTCAACCTACATCTCTCAACACATGCCCATGGCCCTATGTAGCCCTATGCCAACCTAAACCTCTCAACACACACGAAGGCCAAATATAGTCCTTTATAGCCCTATGCCAATATATTGCAAACCATGCCAATTCATGCCCCCCCACCATCACCCTTACACCTTCCAGACTGATGCAGCCAACCCCATTGTCCAGCTCAGGATTCCCATTGAGAAGAAAAACAAAAGTTCTCAAGTGTCTTTTAATGAATTCACTATTTGAACAAAATCTCATTGATAGAAAACCCCATTTGTTATACTTAACTACTTTACTTTCTTGTGAAAATAAGCATTGTCAGCTATTAAACAGTAAACCCACCCACTGGTGACAGGTTGTAAAACCAATCATCAGTTCCAATCCTAAATTGGTATCTCTAATGCTTTATCAACAGAGTGAAATCTTCGGAAAGATTAAAGTTTTTTTTGCGTCTTTAAAGGGCAGGGGATTGAAATGCCTTCACAGCTTGATCACTCCTTTTGTCAGCTCTAATATGTTTGACAGTCTCAGTTGTCACGACCAGCTGTCTCAAGTAGCCATACACATAGATGACAAGAAACAAAAGTCGACTGGGACAACACAACGATCACAGGACAAGCTAAACAAAGGGCAGCCAGAGAATTTCTAGAGCTCTTGTACTCAGCCACAGACTCCATCAAACACATTGACCTAGACCCAACATACCGGCCACTACAATGAACCACCGGAACTGGCAAACAGGAGCAGCAGAAACAGAACCAAATAAATTTCAGAAGAGACAGGTCAGCAACGCTTTACAGGAGGCTCCAAAGCACTGAAGATGTCACCGAGACAGGGAATGAAACATCTGCAAATCAACTTCACAGCTCGGCAAATATACCCACAACCATGACAACTGACACCCGAGCTACAAATCTTTACACAAACCTTGAGTCTCAGTGACTTCCTGCACTTTTGGGTTAACAATCCCAAAGGGGTCTTGGCCCCACTGAAACATCATTCGACTTCTCCCAAGTCTTTCCCGGCACCACATCAAAAATGCCACTCTCCCTCTCCAAATAACCAGGGTAAACGTAAACACTCTCTGACCAGACTTAAAGTGCAGAGTCATGTCTTGGACATCTCGCTAAGGAAAATCCTATCTCACTGTGATTTAGCATGTGCTGCTGCTACTATGAATCATGAATGGATACAATGTGAAGGAGGAGAAAGTGAGGACTGCAGATGCTGGAATTGGAGTCAAAGAGTGTGGCTGGAAAAGCACAGCTGGTCAGGCAGCATCCGAGGAGCAGGAGGGCCTATGTTCCGAGCATAAGCTCTTCAGGAATTCTTGATGAAAGGCTTATGCTCAAAATGTTGAATCTCCTGCTCCTCAGCTGCTCCCTGACTGGCTGTGCTTTTCCAGCGCCACACTTTTTGACTCTGTATAAAATGCGACCCCACTCCCTCTCCCCCAACCTCGATGGTAAGATTGCGATCTGGATTCTGAAATAGGACTTCCTGATTTTATTTTGATTTGATTTATTATTGTCGCATGTACCTGGGTACAGTGAGAAGTTTTGTTTTTCGTGCACATCATACCATAAAAGATCATTACGTAATTGCATAGAGCAAGGAATACAAAGTTACGGCTGCACAGGAGGTGTACAAAATGCAAGATTAATATTAGATTTGAAATTTGAGAGGCCCATTCGAAAGTCTAATAACAAGCAAGGAAGAAGCTGTTCTTGAAACTGTTGGTCTGTGGTTTAAGCTTTTGTATCTTCTGCCTGACGGAAGAGAGTGGGAGAGATTATAACTGGGGTGGGAGGGGTCTTTGATGATGTTGGCTGCCTTCCCATCAATAAAAGATGAAGGCACATGAGCTAAAATTCAGGCCTTATTGTTCAGTTTGGCTTCCAATTTAAAAATACAAGAGAAAATGGTAATCCTGGCAAAAAAAAGGATTTATATGATAGCAAAATTATATAACTGTAATTCAAATGCATGTGTGACAGAGGAAAAAGTAAGCCAAATAAAGCAGATATTGAGAATCTGAGAGAAACAGGAAATGTTGGAAATACCCAATGGGCCAGGCTACACTGAATTCAATCATTTCAGATCATTACTGTTATTTGCATTTCTTTCAACAGCAATTGTTTTGCTATTGCCATTTGCACTTCCTGTCGATTCAACTTTTGTTCCTTTCCTTGTTCGTTTTTAACTTCCCCTTTTGACTTGCTCCATTGTCTTTTTTGTCATTTGACCTCTCTTGACACTCTCACACCCTCCCCTTTGTTCTTTCCACCCCTCTCTGCCTTGATACTTGGTTAAAGTTTCTTACATTTTTAACATGTTCTTGTTCTGCCGATGGCTCAGTGACCCGAAACATTGACTGAAACATCTGTCTCTACCTGCTCAGGACTTCTAACACTTCCTGTTACATTTACTCTAACCGAAACAAAATATCCCATTTCTCATACCAAGTCTCACCAATCTGTCACCTCCAGGAAGAGTTGCTTGTTGTAGAAACAAATCCACATTGCACATCAAAGAACGATTGTAACTATAATCATACAGGTCCTAATGTCTTTTTCATGTTCACTTCATTCTATGCTGGTGGAGTACATAGTGATATATTGAGGTCATGAACATCATCACCGTTATGTGCTTGAAACATTATTTTTGCCTCTTGCAAATATTGTGGTCCACAGTTATTAATTTTCCTTCTGATTTTTTTTCATAGAGTGACAGTGGTGTAGTGATTATATTGCCAAACTTGTTAAACCAGAAGCACAGTCTAATGGTGTCAGGGGGCATGGGTTCAAGGCTGCTGGTGGAATTTGAATTTAATAACATTTGGAATCGAAAGCTAGTCTCAATAATGGGAATGATAAAACTATCATTAACTGTTGTTACAACTCATCTGGTTCACTATTCTCCTTTGCAGGGAAAGGCAATGGCCTAGTGGTATTATCACAGGTGTGTTGGTCCAGAGACCCAAGAAATTATCTGGGAATCCAGGTTTGAATCCCACCAGAGCAGATAGTGGAATTGGAATCCAATAAAAATTTGGAATTAAGAGTCTAATAATGACTGTGAAACCATTACTGATTGGTGTTAAAAACCCATCTTGCTCACCAATGTCCTTTAGGGAAGGAAACTGCCATCCTTGCCTGGTCTGGCCCCCATGGGACTCCAGACCCTCAGCAATGTGGTTGACTCTTAGCTGTCCTCTGGGATGGGAAATAAATGCTGGCCTAGCCAGCGATGTCTTCATCCTGTGAATGAATAGATTAGCTGGCCAACATCTGACACCAGTGATGTAGATGACTCCTAACTACCCTGTGGAATGACTGAGCAAGCCACTAAGTTTCAGGCAAAGAGGAATGGTAAAAAATATTGGCCTTGCCAGTGCCTTCCACATCAAAATTGCATTCCTGTGTCTGCATCACAATGTGATTCTGACTGTCTGCGTGGGCACACAAATATGATGAGGTCAATAGCCCTTATTTGATGCTATTGAATAGGATGTGAATGTAGGCTTGCTCGCTGAGCTGGAAGGTTCATTTCCAGATGTTTTGTCTCCATACTAAGTAACATCTTCAGTGGGCCTCCGGGTGAAGCACTGTTGATAATTCCTGCTTTGTATTTATACGTTTGGATTTCTTTGGGTAGGTGATGTCATTTCCTGTGGTGACATCATTTACCATGGTGATGCCATTTCCTGTTCTTTTTCTTAGGGGGTGGTAGATGGGGTCTAGTTGTTGACAGATTTCCAGTTGGAATGCCATGCTTCTAGGAGTTCTTGTGCATGTCTCTGTTTGGCTTGTCCTAGAATGGATGTGTTTTCCCATTGAATAGTATATGAAAACATTCCTTTATTTTTGCATAGTTATATTGCCCACCCGTGTTCTTTATTTGAGGTGCTTTATGGCAGACATATTAATCTCACATTTATACAGCTCCTTATTATGTTATCAGGACATCTTCAAACTCATCCAAGTTAATCAACTGCAGCCAATGAAGTCATGTTTTAATGTGAATTGAAACTAATTCTAATTAATCAATAAACAATAAGCAAACAATATTTCAAATTCACCAGTAAGTTGCTTTTTAAATAGCTGTTCCATTCATTAATGTGTGCTTCATTCACACAGGGAGTTCAAGGTTGCTATATGACCACACTTTCACCTCCAAGTGGGGCGGCACAATGGCCAGGGACCCGGGTTCGATTCCCTGGGGCGGTCCAGTGGCTCGGTGGTTAGCACTGCTGCCTCACAGCACCAGAGACCCAGGTTAGATTCCAGCCTCATGTGACTGTTTGCATGGGTTTCCTCCGGGTGCTCCGGTTTCCTCCCATAGTCCAAAGATGTGCAGGTCAGGTGAATTGGCCATGCTAAATTGCCCATAGTGTTAGGTGCATTAGTAGGGAGTAGGTGAATGGGTCTGGGTGGGTTACTTTTTGGAGGGTTGGTGTGGACTTGTTGGGCTGAAGAGCCTGTTTCCTCACTGTAGGGAATCTAATCTAATCTAAAATCATACATGTTGACAGTTATGACTTTCATAAGAACCATTTTGATTCAGGGATTGAAATTTGATTGGTCTGGGGGGGTTTCAAACTCTTTAAATGCTCTGAAAGGGATGTGAGCAATTTCTCTCAAATAATATTTCCAAGCATATTTACTTATGTCCTATACTTGAGAGACACTAATTTGAAAAAGCATATTAATGAATTTAAGTACAAAACTTTTTGCAGATAAACTTGTTTCAAAGTTTTACAATAAATTACTTGTAAAGTGTAGAATTACTTTTTTAAAAAGCTAAACTTATTAGGATAGAGCTTTTTAATGAATTTTAGCCTCTCCTTAAAACTTATCCCTTGAATTGAAACATTGGTCACCCCTCATATTATCCTGCTCTTTCATTTGATGTTAATTTTGATTCACATAACTTTGTGAAATATCATGGAACATTTTTATATGAAATGAGGCACTTAATCAGGAGCTTTGATGGGTTACAGAACTTTAGATCAGTTTCAAGACACCTACCTTAAATATGTCTTAAGTAGTTAGTTCTGATATATTCCCAGTGGATATATTATCCTAACTTGTGGTTGAACCTGAGTTCAGTCAATAAGGCTTTGCAAGGGGAAAACTCCATATCATCTGTTTCCCAGGGAACTCAAGCAGTGTCATATCCCTTTCCGGTGTTAAAGTGAGACAAGAAATTGTACTTTTTAAAAATTATTTTGTTTTTAAATGCAAATGGTTTCAAATTTTTCTCAACAGGATCTAATTCAATCCAAATTAAACTATGTTCAATGTGAATCAGTTGGGTCAAACACAAGTCAGCATGAGGTGCTTTGCATTGACTCCAATTAACTTAGCCAGTTAGTCGAGAAATAGAGAGCTGGATGGAGTAAAGTGTTTGTTGCTGCTGAGCTAGAGGACATAACATTGATGTGCTAATTTAAACTATTTCCGGATTTTAATTGATAATATCATATTATGCTGGGTCATGTCTGTGGATATGGACTGAATATTCCATAACGGTCCTCCCCGGTTAACAAAGATATACACCTTGCTACATGCGTCTTATTTCAGGGCAAAATCTGCATTTCACATGCCTATTTAAGAGGGCATTATTTTCATAAATTACTGGCAGATGTCTCTTACAGACTTCCATGTCTCACTAATTGAAAGCACCTTAATACACACGAAGGGTGTAAGACTTCATCAGATGTTCATACACTAATTAAAACAGCTGAACTTTCACTTTGAGCAGGCTCCAAACACAATGACAATCGAAATGTTCCAGATCTACACCCACCAGAGAATTGCCACAAGATCAGTTGGCCAGTCTTCCTCTGTATTAATTATCACCAGCGTCAGCAAGTGTTGATGCTTGGATTGTTCCTGATGTCATTACCTATACATTTGCTGTCACCATTCACTAACTTTCTTTTAATTTGGCGTTATATTATCTGGTTTATTTGTTGCTGTGGTTTACTTTCTTCCTCTCTACAACGCAGCATACATCAGCGAGGCTCCACTGGAAGCAGAGAGCAAGTCTACTCCTCACACGGTAATAGCACAGGTTTGCTATCCAGAGCTGATCTGGTCACTTATTTGGAATGCTGTAATAGTTTAGCTGCCACCTAATTATTCTCTATGGCTGTTCCCACGCAGAACTGAAAATTGGCAAGTATTTGTGGCAGAGGTAGATTTAGTATGAATCAGTCACTGGAGAAGATTGCAGAGTAGGATGCTAAAAATAAGATCAGTGAAAACTGTATAAAATGTCACAACAATCATTGAGAAAAAAAGAACTCAAACTAGTTCCACTTGCTTCTTGTTCCACACTGGAGACCAAATGAACCAATTACTTTGAACACAAAACCAAATTAATAACCAAGAACCTTTTCTGGTATGGGAAAAAAGACCAACTGCCAAGAATGGAAGAAAAAGCAGGTCACAGCCAAGAACTAAGGCACATGACAAGAAAAGGTATTTAGCCCATTCATGCTGTTTGTTCCATACACAAGCTGTTTTACCATTGGACCCTGTCCAATGCATTTCATCTTCTGAGTAAACGTTCTGTTGTATTCCTGTGCTTCCCACTGCTAATCCCCAAACCCACCATCCCTTCCAACCCTTTCCCAAGTTAAACTGAGCTAATAACTTGTACGATTAATCCACACTGGTTGCCTTCCTTCATATGATATTGATGACCATGATGTGGAGATGCCGGTGTTGGACTGGAGTGGCCAAAGTCAGAAGTCACATAATACTAGGTTGTAGTCCAACAGGTTTATTTAAAATCATAAGCTTTCAGAGTACTGCTCCTTCGTCAGATGATGAAGGAGTGGCGCTCTGAAAGCTTGTGATTTTAAATAAACCTGTTGGACCATAACCTGGTGTTATGTAACTTCTGACTTATATTAATAACTGTGCAGCAACCATCAACTTCCATATAGCAGTAATCATCTATGTTTTAACAACTGCATGGACAAACATTCTTTCCATCTTAAGAATGAGACGTTAATTTTCTGCATATACCCTATTGTTCTGCATTCAAGGTACATAAGCTGATAATCTAAATACTTCACTTGTAGCCTCACTGATCATCCAGAGTTTGAATAATTTGTTTTGAACTAAAGTTAAGATGCCTTTGACAATCATCCAAATATTTACACCTGATTCTTCCTTTCGCTGTTTTTGCGAATTGAGGTCATTTCATTGTGTATTAAAATGTGTATGTTTTTAAGTTTACTCAATCTTCTACCAAGCACACATCTGTAATCTCACACCTTCTAAAGGAGTCTTAGCTCAAAACATTGCAACTCAAAATTAAAAGCAGGGTGAAAATATCAACATGCTGAAATAATGTATTAAATAAACTGCGCTGATTGGTCAAAATTCTCAAATTAAAGTAAAAAACAGAAAAACCCATGTCTTACCAATTGAGTGAAAACCTATGAAGAAAATTTCTGTTCATCGACAGGTAGGATGAACGGACAACAACAAATGTAAAGCCATGCAGTCAAATTCCCTGATACAAGATACACTGCAGAAACTCACCAAGGTACAGATCAGGTGAATGACAGGGGTCTTTTCCCTAAGGCACAGGGGTTCAAAATTCGGGGATATATTTTTAAGGTGAGAGCAGAAAATTTTAAAAAGGGCACGAGGGGCAACATTTTTACACAGGGACTTGTTTGTGTGTGTAATGCACTGCCAGAGGAAGTGATGGATGCGGGTACAATTACAACATTTAAAAGACATCTGGATAAGAACATGAGTAGGAAAAGTTTGGAGGATTTATAGGTCAAGCGTCAGTTTAGTTTGGGACATGGTCAGTGTGGAATGGTTGGACCGAAGGGTGTGTTTCCGAGCTGGATGATTCTATGGTTCCTCAAAACAGCACTTCCAATCGCTCGGCCTCCACCACCCAGAAGGACAAGGAAAGCAGAACACCTAGCACCCCAAAGCTCTCCTCCAAGCTGCACACCAATTTGACTTTGAATAGCATCGCCATTCCTTCGCTGTCACTTGGTCAAATTCTGGAACTCTATTCCAAATAGTAGCATAAGGTAAAAAAAACAGAAAATGCTGGAAAAGCTCAGCAGGTCTGGCAGCATTTGTAGAGAGAAATCAAAGTTAATGTTTCGGCCCCTCCTCAGAATTTAACTAACAGGCAGTGGAAGTTCAGAGAGATTCCTATCTGTAAATGAATGGGCTGCCCAGCATGTTAATGCAAGAGACAAGGCAGAAGCATTTGTTACCAACTTTATCAGAAGTGCCAAGTATACAAACCATTGTGACCTCTTCCAGCATTACACATACCAGTCTTCAGCCAATTTGATTCACTCCATGTGATAGCTAGAGTCAGCTGAGGGCACTGAATAATTCAAAGGCTGTGGGCCATGACAAATTCCCACAACAATGCTGAAGGCTTGTGCTCCAGAACTTGTTACACCCCTAGACAAACTCTTCCAGTACAGTTACAACACTGGCATTGACCCAACAATGTGGAAAATTGCCCAGGTCTGTCCTATACAACCAAACCAATCTGTCTACTTTTGATCCTTAGTAAAGAAGTGGAAGTAATTAACAGTGCAAACAAACCATACTTACTTAGTGATAACCTGCTCACTGATACTCAGTTCGGGTTCCACCAGGGCCACTCAGCTCCTGACCACAATACAGCCTGGGTCTAAACTTGGGCAAAAGAGCTGAATTTCAGGAGTGAAGTGAGAGTGACCGCATTTAACACTAGGACATCAGAGAGCTGTGGAGGTGGAGTCCTTGTCTATATTTAAGGCTAGGATAGACAGATTCTACTTCATTCGGGGAATCACCAAACCAGAAACTTGCCACATAAATACGGTGGCTACACAAGCCGGTCAGAGGCTGGGAATTCTGCAGCAACTCTCTCACCTCCTATCTTTCCACTGCCTGTCCACCAACAATAAGTACAAATCAGGATTGTAATGGAATACTCCCTATTTAGCTTCATAGGCACAGCTCCAACAACACTCAAGATTCTCAATACCGCCCGGATGAAACAAACTGTTGATTGGCACATCCTCCACCAACTTATACATTCACTCCCTTCACCACTAACCCACCACAGCAGCAGTATGTACCATCCAAAGTACTTTTTCAAGGCTGTTTTGGCAGCACCTTCCAAACCGAAAACCTTTATCAGCTAAAAGGATGAGATAAATGCGAGGTATTGCATTTTGGAAAAGCAAATCAGGGAAGGACTTATAGACTTAATTATAAGGTCCTGGGGGCTGTTGCTGAATAGAGTCCTGAGAATGCAAATTCATAGTTCCATGAAAGTAGAGTCGCAGGTGGATAGTATAGTGAAGAAGGCGTTTGGTATGCTTTCCTTTATTGGTCAGAGTATTGAGTACAGGAGTTGGGAGGTCATGTTGCGGCTGTACAGGATATTGGCTAGGCCACTTTTGGAATATGGAGTGAAATTCTGGTCTCCTTCCTATCGGAAGGATGTTGTGAAACTTGAAAGGGTTCAGAAAAGATTTACAAGGATATTGCCCGGATTGGAGGAGTTGAGCTATAGGGAGAGGCTGAACAGGTTGGGGCTGTTTTATTTGGAGCGTCAGAGGCTGAGGGGTGACCTTATAGAGGCTTATAAAATCATGAACGGCATGGATACGATAAATAGAAAAAGTCTTTTCCCTGGGGTGGGGGAGTCCCCAACTAGAGGGCATAGGTTTAAGGTGAGAAGGGAAAGATATAAAAGAGACCTAAGGGGCAAATGTTTCATGCAGAGGGTGGTGCGTGTATGGAATGAGCTGCCAGAGGAAGTGGTCAAGGCTGGTACAACTACATTATTTAAACAGCATCTGGATGGGTAGATGAATAGGAAGGGTTGAGAGGGATATGGGCCAAGTGCTGGCAAATGGGACTAGATTGGGTTGGGATATCTGGTCGGCATGGATGAGTTGGACCGAAGGGTCTGTTTCCGTGCTGTACATCTCTATGACTCTGTCAACAGGTACATGGGAGCACACCACGCACCTCCCTCCAAGTCACACATCACCCTCATTTTGGACAATATTGCTGTTCCTTCATTGTCACTGGGTCAAAACCCTGGATCACCTTCCTAACAGCTCAATGGGTATCCCTACACTCCAAGGATTGCAGTGGTTTAATGAGGCAAAGTGTTATCACCACCTCCAGGGCAACTAGGGATAGCAATAAACAATATTAAAGCCTGTGATGTCCACATCCCACACTTGAATGCAAACTTGAAGCTGTTTGAGCTTAAATTTAAAAGTTCTGTCTACATATGAGAAAGACCTACCAAACAAGTTGCAGTTTTCACACACATCCCTCAGGTACAACTTCAGAAAAGAAAGTGAGATTTCTCTTTAAACAGAACCATTCCTCAGAATCATTTCCATCCTTAGGATATTGCAGGTGATGGATTATTTTTTAACGCCCAAACATAGTTATTTTGCAGATACACACAGAAGCAGAATAAGTAGCAGATAATCTTTGCACACAGAAAATTAAATATGATTTGGAAGAAAGATAACATAAGGTGAAGGCTGCAAATGGTAAAGGGTTGTCAATTGTCTTCTAGAGAATCCTTCAGATTTTTCTCAAGAACTACCTTTTTGCTTTTGAGGTCCCTTTCTTTTCTCTTTAGGTAATTGCCCAATTCCCTTTTGAAAACCAAAATTAAATTTACCACCATCACACTCTCAATGAATTCCAGATCCTAATCACTCACTACATGAAAAAATGCTTCCTTATGTCACCATTGGTTCTATTGTTAATCACCTTTTCACCAATGTGAATAGTTTCGCTCCATCTCCTATCTCCAGGCATCTCAGTACTTGGTACACCTTTAGCAAATTACCCCATCATCTCTTCTCCAAGGGGAACAACTCTCAGTTTCTCCAATCTGTCCATGAAAATCTTTGGATTAATTCTTGTAAACCTTTTCTTCACCATTTTGAATCCCCATGTACAGTCTAATCTGCAGTGTATGTTTACCTTTGGCCAATCTACATCCCACCTCCATAATAAGGAACAAAAAAAAAGCCCAATCTGAACAGAAAATGTCCCATTCAGTTTCACAATGATGCTCATTGTATCTGGCTCGCAAGCAGAAGAATGAACAAATAAATGAATATTTATAATGCACTTACGTTGGGGTGACATGGTGGCTCAGTGGTTAGCACTGCTGCCTCACAGCACCTGGGATCCAGGTTTGAATCCAGCCTCGGGTGACTGTCTGTATAGAATTTGCACATTCTCCCCACTCTGTGTGGGTTTCCTTCCACAGTCCAAAGATGTGTCGGTTAGGTGGATTGGCCGTGCTAAAAATTGTCATGTACTTTGCACGGGTTAGTGGTAAAAGCCCCGTGGGTCTGGGTGGAATGGTCAGTTGATGAACTAATATGCACTGTAGGGTTCTATGAATAGGCAGTGTTTTGTGATATCCATTTGTTTCTGTACTGCAATGCCTGTGGGATTGGCAATCACACTTTCAGAAAACCAGTATGGATACAATTTGTGGAACGGCCTCTTCTATTTTTACCATTCTCCCGTCTTCTGATTAATGGACAGGTAATTTAAAAATTGCTTGACCACATCGGGAAGACTGTCTCTCCCTGGTGCAAGCTTCTGTAGAAAGTGCAGAAATTTGTTGCACTTGTGGGTCCCAGAAATTAAAGGAGTAACCTTTGTAGTTGGTTTAACTACCCAGATAGAGCTACTTCAGCCCAAGGATGAAATAATCATGAGGTAGCTGTAGTGCAATGAGATTTATATGTTTGAAAATTAGTATTTGGATCAATACCCAGTCTTAATTACCATAATTTTAACCTGGAGGAACTAAACATGTGAAACCCACTCATTTGATACAATTTTTGTGGATTTCTTACACCTACTTGTTCTGAAGGTGTAAAACCTCTGGCTGGCTCAGAAATGACAGGTTGCAAAATACCTCAGGGGCAAAGAGATAGCGACTGCAACATTTTTGATTTGGCTTGATTTATTATAGTCACATATACCTGAGTACAGTGAAAAGCTTTGTTTTGCAAGCAGTACAGGCAAACCACAGCAAACAAGGACATACAGATCATAGGGTGCTTAGAGCGAGGTACACAAGGTTACACTGCACAGGAGGGGCACAGAGCAAGATCTACATTATTCGAAGGTTAGAAGTCACACCCACCAGGTTATAGTTCAACAGGTTTATTTAAAATCACAAGCTTTTAAGCCAGAAGTGCTGCTCCTCCGTCAGGTGAAGGGTCAGTGCTCTGAAAACTTGCAATTTCAAATAAACCTGTTAGACTATAACCTGGTGTTATGTGACTTCTGACCTTATTGAAGACTGGCACCTCCACATCACGGTTAACATTATTTGATGTTTGGGAGGCCCATTCAGCAGTCTAATAACAGCAGGGAGTATGAGCAGGGTGGAGGCCCTACTGGAGAATGTCTAGGGGAGGAGGGTGTACTGTGTCTACAGTAGGGAAAAACACGAACCCACCCTCCTGTCTTCCTCCTCACTGATCTACCTAGCCTCCTCTGGCCCACAAATACCTGTGACCAAGCAGTCCTGTAACCACTGAGCTAACATGCCGCTCCCAAGAGATGGAGTTTTATAAGATCAATAATAGATTCAAGGTCACCATTACTGAGACTAACATTTAATTCTGGATCTCATTATGCACTTGTAATCAAATTCTACCAAATTGTGATGGGAATTGAATCCATATCTTCAGCGTGGGATTCTATATGCATAGTCCAGTAACATTTTCAATGTACAACCATTTTGCCTTATTTCTTGCTCTGCTTCCACCCCTAGTTTGGGAGTTTTCTCTTTTAAAAGTTGGTGTGCTTTGATCATAAATTCTCTTGGTGGATGCCCACAATAGTCTCTGTGCGGTTGCTTCACAGAGGTATTGTTCATTATGGAAAAGTAACTGATCCATCAGTCAAGGAGGTATACAGTCAGTGATGATCAACAAGGTGGTCCCTTGACCTTGTGTGACTTAAAGCCAGAAGACTCATGTGATCTAGAGTTAGATATTTGCTAATCAACCTGTTCAGAGATGGTATAACATACTTCTAGAGCAGATGAGACTTGAACTCAAGCCTTCTGATCCAAAGATAGCACAGGACCACTGAGGATTTTAAAAAAGGTACACCTGTGCAATCATATATCAATGGCCCCATTTTTTGTGAGTGCACTCTCTAGGTGGGCGAGGTTATTTACAGGGATGATAGTGGGGAATCTGATGTTTGCTGATGGATTTGGCTGCTCTAAAGAAAAATGAAATTCAACCTGGAACATCAAAATGTTATCATTCCACACAGATACTGCACGATCCGTTGAGTATTTCCAGCACTTTCTATTTTTCCTTCTAGGTGTCAGTAATGATCACTTTGGACAAGGAGCCGAAGTTGGGCAATTGCCAAGATGGTCTCAAAATCCAAATCATTGCTGATTCCATCCAACCCCCTTACATTGCATCAGGATGAACCAGTTAGCAGCTTTGACATACCATTCAACACATGCTGGGAGTATTCAAAACTATATAGTCACTCTAGCAACCAATTGGTTTTCAATTAAACAAAGTAAGTTGAAATTTAACAGATATTTTCCATGTCTTCACAAACTTCAACAAAGAGTGCAGGAGGGCAGGGCAGAAGGCAGCACCAAGCACATCTAAACATGAGGTGTCACCCTGATGAGGCTCCAATCCTTGTATGCTAAACAGTGGAAGGAGTGTGCAAAAGACAGGCCTAAGGGGTTCCACAAACAAAGGACCAGAACTAAACAGTCCTGCCAAATCCAGTTGTGAATGGTTGTGACATAAAATTAAATACTAAAATGTGGAGGATCCACAAACATCTCCATTCCTCAAAAAAGGGGGAAACCAGCACATCAGTGCTAGAGACTAAGCTGAAGCGTTTGCATCCATTTTCAGCCTGAATTATCAATTGAATGATCCATCTCAGCCTTCAGCATAACAGATGCCAGTCTTCAACCAATCCAATTCATATATGTGGACTTGGATACTGCAAAGGCTCTGCATCCTGCCAATATTCTGGCAATAGCACTGAAAAGTCTAGTGATGGGTTGTGTCAGTTTGTTAGTATTAGCTAGCTGTACTGGTACATCACAACACTGGCATCCTCCTGACAATGCAGAAAATTATTCAGTTGTGTCCTGGGACTAATTCAACCCACAAATTAGCACCTCAACAGTCTATTGTTGATTATCAGCAAAGTGTGGAAGGTGTCATAGACAAAACTATCAAGCAGCTTTTGCAAAGTAACAGAATGCTCATTGGTGCTCATTTCAGATTCCACCAGGGTTACTCAGCTCCTGATCTCACTATAGCCTTAACACCAACATGAACAAAAGATCTGAACTCCAGGGGTGAGATATAGGTGACTGCCCTTCTCGTTAAAACAGCATTTGACCGATAATGACATACTTGAGCTTCATCAAAGCTGGGGTCAATGAGATTCAAGTGAAACTTTCCCTGGCTGGCATCACACCTAGCACAAAGAAAGATGGCTGTGGATGTTGAAGGTCAATGATTTAATCCCCAGGGCATCTCTGCAGGAGTTCCTCAGTGTATTGTCCTATACCCAACATCTTCAGCTGCTTCACCAATGACCTTCCTTCCATCATAAGGTCAGAAGTAGGGATATTCAGTAATGATTGACAATGTTAGACATTATTCATGATTCCTCAGATACTGAAAAGTCCATGTTCATATGCAGCAAGGCCAAATAAAATTTGCACCACACAATTGCGAGGCAATGACTATCCCAAACAAGACAGAATCTAACCATGGCCCCTTGATGTTCAATGGCATTACCATCACTGAATCCAACACCATTAACTCCTGGAGGTTACCATTAATCAGAAACAGAACTGGACTGGCCAATTAAATATGCGGAGTTAAGGCACACAGTCACGATAGTCCTAGAACATTATAGAGCTTCTCTCTCATTAGAGAGAGATGACAGATGGTGAAAGGTAAAAGTCACCATACCTTAGGTGAGGAGCAAGGTTGAGAATGCAGGACTTTCATCATGGCCTCAATTGGTACACACACTGCTGGCATCACAAACCAGCCATTCAGCCACCTGAACTAACCAACCCCCATATGAGGGATACAAGAGCAGGTCAAATGCTAGGAATTATGTAGGACCTCCTGTCTCCACAGTGCCTGCCCCAACATCTACAAGCCAACAAGTCAGGACTGTATGAAATACTCTCCACTTGCTTGGATGAGTGCATCTTCAACAACATTCAAGAAATTTCACACCATCAATGACAAAGCAGCCTGCTTGTTTAATACCCCTTCCACTACCTTCAGCATTCACCTCCTTCATCATCATGCACTGTGGCAGCAGTAAGTAGCAATCTACAAGATGTATTGCAGTAACTCAACAAGGCTCTTTCAATAGCACTTTCCAAACCTTTAACCTGCACTAGGCAGACAAGGGCAGCAGATGGATGGGAACATACACCATAACCTGAGGTGGATCAACATCACTATTCCTTCACTGACACTGGGTCAAAATCTTGGAACACACTTCCTTAGAGAACTATAGATGCCCTTACACTACAAAAACCACCACTCATCACCAACTTCTCAAGGACAATTAGAAATAGACAGGAAATGCTGACCTAGCCAGCAAAGCCCACATTCCACACAGAAACAATGAAAATAATAAACTACATGTTTGCTCATCCAAGTTCTTTCTGCTATCTAGTTTAATGGTTCTGAATTATTGCTTTCACATTTTAGAGGAACTTATCCGTAATGTAAGAGGGAAACTTCACCTGGTGATCTAGAAATTAAGCTCAAATCAGCTGTGGCATTTATGGCATCCCTTGTTCATTATAATTCTAAGAATACGCTTCATTTAATTTTTGAGATGTTATTTGAATATTAATTGCAATCTTTACAAATGGTGCAAACCATCAAGCATTTAAAGTTTGGGATCTTGCTTTGGGTAACTAAGTGAAATGGCGCTGATTAAGTAACAGCCTCAGGTACATGTTAAATATTTTTATTACTCTGCATTTAATCTTCAGGGATGGCAGGAAGGTGGATTTGGTGGCTGTTTTCCAGTTTGTGCTTTCCCCAACACTGCAATACAACTTGGGTTCTGCATACAAGCTACTTAACATGAAAAAATCAGATCCATCATGTCAAGTTTCCTTTTGGTACAAAGATAAATATCAGTTAGTGAGTTGACAAAACAAGCCTTTCCCTGTGGCAATCTGGAGGACTATTGAACAATTAGACTATCTGTTTACTGCCAAAATAAGAAAAAAAAAACAAATCCCATGGGTAGATGCTGGCCTGTCACATCAGAACAAGATGCCAATAGTACAATCTTCAACAGCAGGAACTTCCAAGTGGTAGACCAGCAATGGAAAGGGCAGAAAAAAAGACATATCAGTAATGTATGGCTGATCGATGCTGTGTTTTGGAAAGTAAGTGCTTGCACTCTGACTACTTATGTACATCCCCCTTCAGGGTCAGATGACAATTTCAACACACATTCACAACAAAAAATGGTAAACTGTACTACTTATGAAAAGTATCTGCTTCATAGTGCCTATGTAGTTGTCTCTGATTTCACTTGTCTAACAATCAATGGGTGAGAGGGAATTTAAGTGGAATCTTTGTAGTCAAACAAGTTTCTAAGTAGATATATGTGATGATAGAAGATTGAACTGAAGACACCTAAGTGAGACATATCTATAGCATTCCACTGACAGCTGTCGATCACGGACTAGCCAAACTGGCTCATCACAGGACCTGGAACAGTCGATCATCACTGGTGACTGCAATTCTTCACACTTGGCTGTAGATAACCTTGTAAGACTCTACCCTAGCACTTGTCATGAGCTTAGTTGGTTAAATTCAAACAAAAGAATGATTCTCATTGCTGTGTGCTGTTGAGTTCACAATTTTATCAGATTAAAACTAGAATGTCTATGCACTCTTGGCAAAACCAAAGCCTTTTGTTTGCCAATTGTTCCAAAGCTAACAGCTGCGTGGACCCTTTGAATCCTTGCTGTCTAACAGTGGGGTTAGCTTAGCCAGCCAATCCTTGTTGCTTTGAAAAAAACATGGAATAATAGGTGCCTTTTTACCTGTGGAAATCTCTGTGGATGAAAAAGTAGCCCACCTTCCTCCACTCTCATCCTGTGCTGTCATAGGGCCACCATCCCACCCTTGACTGGTCTTCAGCATCCCTAGGTAAAAGCAATGACTGCAGATGCTGGAAACCAGAGTCTAGATTAGTTTGGTGCTGGAAAAGCACAGCAGTTCAGGCACTGGCCTAGATTTCTACGCTCTTATCTTGTGAGTGTGACTTAAACACACCATCTTTTCATTCAATTGAAGAGTCCCACTAATTAAATGGAGTCTTGGCTCAGCACGTTTCCAGCCACTTTCCAGCAAAGGGAGAAATCGTTCACCATGGCTTGTATATTATACAAGAGAAAGGATGGATTTTGAACCCCTCTGTAAAGGAGTGTAGCGATTGTAATGAAATCAGCCAAGTGGATCTCAGAGAATGAGTTCTCTGAGTGGGGCTGTTAACTTGGTCCAATTCAGGGAGCTCTCACGAAACAGGAGTGTCAGAGGTTCTGTCAGTGGGGAGATTTGGAGAAACATGGGTCCATTGAGTTTCATAGTGAGCTATTGATCCGTCATGTTCATCGCCAACAGGCACTCAGATACCCTACAGCTACTCAGGTAATTCTGCCATGTTCAATGGTTTTTATGCCTGCAGTGAGCATTCATGCTTTTTATTGAGGCTGATATTTCAAAAAATAAACAATTGATGGAAGAGTTATGGACCAGACCAAACTCCCTCAAACTTTATCGAAAAGATAGCCTAGACCCTAACTTTTACCTTATTTAAAGTAAAATGTAAGGTGCTGTGTTCCAGATATAATTTGATTGGTCCACTACTCAGCTTTAAGCAAAACACATTTTATTCTTACACCACAGTTAAAATACAAAACACAATAAACATAACTTTAATTCTATTGAAATGCTTAATTAAATATTATTTAATTACTATTCATCAACTGCTCCAATATAGTAGCATCCCATAAACATACCCTTGGCAAATTCAGCAAAACAGATTTTCCTCACTTCCTTTCTCCTGGATGGGAAGAGATTGTTCTGTTCAGTGTTACTGTCTAGCAGAGCAGGGAGAACTCAGGTGTTTTGCTGCAGCAGAGACATAGCTGTATCCATCAGCTTCAAATCCCAACTTTAGCTGAAAACAAAACTAACACCTTAGGTCTGCGTGAATATGACTCCATCCACTCATGCTGCTTTTGTCTAAATATTAACAAAAACACACACACACAGGGAGCTCAGAGATGTTTACCCTCTGTGCCTGAAGCAGAGGTTCTGCCACCACCTCTCCAAGAGAAATAGCAGAGAACAAATCCCTCTTAAAGGCACTGTACAATCATAATGGTGGAAGGTACTGCTGAAGGGGACTTGGTGAGTTGCTGCTGAACTGAAAATTGTAATCGTCAATGACCACTCCCATTTCTAACAATGTAAGCAGAGGTTTAAAAAACTGAAGGCATATGGGGCCTAGGACCCAGAACTAGGACTTCCTGCTAGGAGGATGATGTGGTATTATTCTTTGTACGACATACGATCCATCAGTGGAGAGGTTTCCCGCTATATGAATTTTGTTCAGGGTGCTTCATGCCACACTTAGGCAGACATGATCTTAATTTAAAGGGTATCATTTTCACCTCACCATGGGGAGTGATGATGACACAAATGGAAACATCAGATGTGATGTGTTCATAACCATGCTAAGTGTTCCTAACCACGCTCAATTTGGAAAGTCTGGAGAATAGTGGTAGTTTTTCACATGGCACAGAAGCCTCCAATGTGTTTCTACTATGCACTGCCCAATTCTGAACTTTTTCTGAAGTGATCTTCCCTGAAGAGAACTCTAAGTGGGATGTCAACAGCACCACTTGAGTGCAGTTGCAGATCCTCAATTTCACAAAGCGTTGAGCATAAAATAGTTAATTTAAAAGTAATTGACACAAACTCCATTTATCAAAATGCATGGGGTGGTGGGATGTGGAAGAGTGCTTTTGCTGCTCTCCCACCATCCCCTCAATTGTGAAAATATACAAGCCCGTTTAGAGCTGGCTTGCTCTTAAAAGACCCAACAGCATGCAGCTTAGAACATTTGGCAGATGATTTTGTGAGTAAGCAAATAACATTTTTCACATTTTAAGGCAGCAGATGGTTCTGAGGATCCCCTTTAAGAAAAGCTAACAAATTCCAAACAAACTTTAATCAGATCCCAAACTGTGCCAACTTTGGATTGATTTCAGAGCTGTTCCAATGTGCTTTGCTATTCTATATTTGCACTGATCTCAATATTTGCTTCAATGAAGAAAAAGACAGACATAGTGCGCACCATCGCTTTATTGAACATATCTAAAGAAAGGTATGTTGAGGTGTTCTTTCGTAAAGATGCTGCAACTCCCAAGGGGGTGTGAACAGTGTGCCATGAGGACGTGTTAAAGTTATCACCTGCTTTTTGAATTAGCTTGATGAAAACAATGGGTGCAACAAGTTGTAGGCTTTACTTTCCATCCCTCAAATGAAACATCTTTACCTCCACCAGCGATTACAAAAGATGCTAACCTTGGGTTATCTTCAAAGTGGCGGGGTTTTGTCTTTTCCAGTGGAGAGCTGTAAGTGGCTGAGACATAGGAACTGTCAGCTTCAGTAGCACATTTAGGAAACATATTATGTTCAACATTGTTGGAATGTAGCTTTAACACAGATGCTTCCTCCAGCTTCAAAGTTGCGATTTTGTCTGACTGGCTTTGATCTGCAGAGTCTGTATGGACATCTACCTTTTTCAGATGTACCTTAGGTTGCTCATCCCCAGAGTGTTTATGGAAAACGAGAGAGAGAACCTCAGATCCAGTTTGCGTGCCTATCCCTGGTGCATTTAACATTTCAGCCCTGGAGTCCATTTGCGCTGTGCGGTGAAAACAAAAGACGTTTAAATAGAAAACCACAAATTTCAACTCAAGTCTAAGGGTTCTTACAGGTAGCATTTATAAATGTCTATATCTCCATCCCAAATATTACATAAAAGCTTCCGTAGGCTTGAAGTGAACCACATGATTTTCAAAATAACATAAGGCATCTCAACTTAGTACTTTCAATCAAGCTATTCAAATATATTCTGCCATACCTCCAGGACGATGGAGACATGAACCGGAACCTTCTGGGCCAGAGGTAGTCAGGATGATAGATAGGGCAGGTGTGGCAGCCCTATTTACAACCAGAACATAGAGTTGCAGACAGGACTGTCAGAACTTGTGGAAGATAGAGGACATAGCAGTAGAAAATTCTGCAAATTATTAGGCAAACAGAATTTGAGGAACTGATGCATCATCGAAAGGGAATGAAGGAAGCAATTCAGTTTCTGGGCTGCAAAACCAAAAAAAGGCGTTAATAAACTGAAGACAAACAGCCGTTGGAGAACAAAGAAAGCAGGAAAGAATTTACACAAGTAGCTAGGAGGGCTAAAAGTGCTAGGAACTCCCCTTAGCAACAGAATTAAGGTAAGGCCCAAGGCATTTTAGGGAGCAAGTAGTTAGCTAGGAAAACTGTAGGTCCACTCAAGGACAAGCAACTGAATTTACATGTAGAGCTGCAAGTGGGTGAGATCTTAAATGAGTACTATGCATTGGTATTCACAAAGGAGGAGGACATGGTGGACGGTGAGTCTGGAGGAGGATGTGTCCTTATTTTAGGGCATGCTGATATATAAAAAGGGAGGTAGTGTTGAGTGTTTTGAAAAGCATTAAGGTACACAAGTCCCCAGAACCTAATGGGATGCATTCCAGAGAAGTGAGGGAAAGGAAGAAGAAAATTGCTGGGGTCTTGTACAAAATCTTCGTATACAGGTCCATAGTTTTCTGAAAGTGGCAACGCAAGTGGATATAGTGGTGAAGGCGGCATATGGCAAGTTTACCATCATCTCTCAGGACAGAGTATAAAAATTGGTAAGTCATGATGCAGCTGCATAGAACTTTACTCGGGCCACATTTGCAATATCGTATACAGTTCTGATCACCACACTACCAGAAGAATAAAGGTTTTGGAGAGGGTACAGAAAGATTTGCCCTTCTTGGAAGGTATGAGCAATGAGGAGAGATTGGACAAATTGATTTGTTTTCACTTGAATGTTGTTGCCCGAGATGTTTACAAAACTATGAGAGGTGTGGATAGTCAGGGTCTTCTTCCCCAAGTTAGAAATATCAATTAAAGGATTTTTTTCTAATTTACACAAAGGGTAGTAAGTGCCTGGAATGTGCTGTCTGAGGTGGTGTTGGAAGCAGATACAACAGCAGAATTTGAGGCATCTTGACAGGCAGCAAATAGAGGGATGCAAACAACATCGAGACAAAACGTTTATAGTTTAGAAAAGCGTCATGTCAGCACAAAGGGCCAAAGGGTCTATATCTGTGCTGTACTGTTCTTTGAAATGCAGCCCATAACAGAAAGTGCACTGACTGCCACCTTGCATGTGCCTGATATGGCACAAACAAGACACACAAATAGGAAGAATATTCAGAAGCAGCTCAGCACCAACTATAGAATAACAAGTTATTTTGAAGCACTGTCAGTTTAAACTATAGATAAATAGAAAATAAATGAAGAAATTCCTAAAGTAAAGCCACATTAAAGAAATTGAAGAACTATACAAGTCAGAAAAAAATCTTTTGGAAAAAATCAATGATTCTGAAACCAAACACTGGAGTGTCAAACTGGGAGTAAACTGACACACCACAGTTTAATCTTGATGCAGGAGCTGATGTTTCAGTATTGCAATGTAAACATAAATGGCATAAATAAATAAAATTACAACCATCATCCATGAAATTGCAAGGGCCTGAAGGAAAATTATTAATAGGAACAGGCCAACTCATGTCAAAGCTCAGGGTAGAAGTGAATAGAAGCCTTGGAATGCCTCTCTCAATCAGAATACTGAATGTTCTCTACTAAACAAAGGCAAGCTTAAAACTGTAATGAATCTGTAAGGTAGATGGGATTTCAGAAACAAGGTAAGCAAATTAATTCCAAAATTATTCAAGTTTTGGAAGACTGAAGTCACAGTATCACTGTCTCACAGGATGATGCTATACCAATCTACTTATATACTGACAGCAGTGGTCTTGGACAAAATTTAAAATATACAGAGTATACTATGACAGGGAGTGGTTTCACTGGCTATGTTAACAAGACAGTGTGCAGGTATGTTGATCGTTCCAAATCCAAATAGTTTTTGATCAGAATCTGTGTGGAGTTAACTATTCAACAAAACAGTGAAATGCAAGATTGATCCAATTGCGTCAGGTGCTGGAAAGGTCCAGCAAAACTCGTCAAGTGTTCATCAAATTGGATCTAGAAGTGGAATTTTGGTAATTACCTCTGGACTAAGACTCTACAAAACTTAATTATTAATTTAATAAATGCAGTTATTATTTATTTTGGCCATTATTGTTCCAACAAATTACCTTTTGCAATTGCTCTCATGCCAGAAACATTTCAGAAAAAAAATTGTCAAACACATTGGAAGGCAATGGCAGTGTAATATGCCACACTGACCCACAAAAGAGGAACATTATCCAAAAGTAAAAGACTTGTATTGTTCAGTGTTAAACCTGCATTCCAAGTGCAAGCTTGCAAAACCAAAGGTAAACTTTCTTGGGCAGATTACCCAAAAGACCAGAATCACAGCTAACCCACACACAAAAAAAGACAAAGCAGTAAGAGAATAATGGAAACGTCATAGGATTTCAAAGATTCATGGGATGGTAAATCAAGTGAACAGGTTGCTAACAAATTTGGCAGAAATTTAAAAGCCTTTGAGACAGCTTTTATGCCAGACTCAACAACAGTGCTAGAATGTCAAGCAAGAAAAGGCATTTCACAACATCAAACAACTCCTGATCTCTTAAGGAATCTTGGCACATGATCCATATTTACCAACTACTGATGCATCTTCAACCAGATTGGTGACCGTACTGTAAAGTGGAGAAAGTTGTAAAGTTTAGACCAGTTTACAATGTCTCTAGATCACAGACACAAAATGGTATCATGTCATACAGACAGAATGTCAACTCATGGAGCATTTCAGGGAACATCTCTGGGACACATGCACCCAACAACTCCACCACTCTTGGGCTGACCACTTCAACTCCACAAAGGATGGACAAGTCCTGGGCCTTCTGCACTGCCAAACCCAAGCCAGCTGATAATTGGAGGAAGAACGCCTCATCTTCCACATTAGGAACCTTCAATGTCAACTTCACGAATTTCCAAATTTCCCCACTCCATCAGAGGTCCAACCCTTCAATTTGGCACTACCCTCTTAACCTGTCCATTTTCCTTCCCAACTATCTGCTCCATCCTCCCCACTGACCTGTCAATCAACCTCCACCTATCGCCTTCCCAGCTACCTTCCCTCCAGCCCCACATCCACCCCCCCCTATTATCTCTCAGCCCCTTTCCCAAGACCGCCACACTCCTGATAAAGGGCATAAGCCCAAAACGTCGACTTTCCTGCTCCTCGGATGCTGCCTGACCTGTTGTGCTTTTCCAGTGCCACACTTTGACTCTGATTCGTTAGCATCTGCAGTCCTCACTTTCCCCTCATGTCAAAATTAAGAAAGTAGTAATGTGGGTGTACGAAAACTTCAGAATGTTTGATGGGCTTACATTCAAAATGAAACTATAAAACATTGGGCATGCTTCTGAACACAAGAAATTGCCAAGATGCCAACCAGAAATGAGCAGTCCGGATAAGGAACATGTGGAACTCAACTAGAGAATACATACTGGGGAAGCATCACACAACAGCATTCTTGGGGATATCAATGAGTGGAACAGAACAAGAGGATTTAAATTTCACCCAAGAGGCTAATGCCACACATCAGAAGTTACTAAACATTCACCAGCTACTGAAAGAATCTGCAATACGTACGAGAAGCCTGAGAACAGGATGAAAAATGTAACAAAATGTGGAAATACTGTCTGGAAGGATGACCAGACAACATACCTAATAAGCCAATACCACAACAGTACCTAACTATCACTGATGACTTGCTAGTTTTCATCAGATTAGATTGGTAGTATCAAGAGCTCATCAACTTGTGAATCTTTAAATAATTCATCAAGGACATTTGGGAATTGCAAAGCGTCATGTGAGGGTGCAACAATCAAAATGGTAACTTGCACTCTAAGGGAAATTACTACTAATTGTACTCCATGAACTGTAAACAGCCAAGAGAACGGAGAACCACTATTACCTTCATCTTTTCCATCTAGTCCACAGAAATGCCTCACATTATCAACAATGATCAAAACAGGAGAGAAGCAGACTGAAGTGGAGCAAAGGGGGCAACCAAGCCTGAAAGGTCAACAGGTAAAGGGCACAAATATTACTAAAGCTTCAGCTTGGGAAGGAAAATGGGAAAGAGATCAAACAAGAGAAGAAAGTATTAGAACAAACACATCACAGTCAGGATCACATATGGCTGGAACAGAGCATGGGATTAAGAGAATCTGCAATGAATCATCATTGAACAGAAACATCAATAGAAACTATTTCTTGACACGCAAGAAAAAAATCCATCTCTATAACCACCCAGGAGAGGAACACTCGCTGACAAAAGGAAAATGCAGAACATACTCAACCTCAGGATAAGATTAGAACAAGATTGGTCAAAACATCAGAGAATGATCCTGAAAGATCTGAAATTTTGGGGGAGAGATTTTAGAATCTAAATACAACAGGTAGTTCTGAGGAAGGGTTACCAGACCCAAAACGTTAACTCTGGTTTCTCTTCACAGTTGCTGCCAGACCTGGTGAGCTTTTCCAGCAATTTCTATTTTTGTTTCTGACAGAGTATCCACAGTTCTTTTGGTATTTAGAATAGGGAATGGAGATCTGAAAAAACTAAATTGCTGGAGAAACTCAGAGGCTTGGTAGCATCTGTGGGGACAAAACAGAATTAATGTTTTGAATCTGGTGACTCATCAGAACTGTTATGAATAGTCACTGGACTCAAAACGTTAGCTCTGATTTCTCCTCACAGATGCTGCCTGACCTGCTGAGTTTCACCAGCAATTTCCGATTTTGTTTCAGAAGCTCTAAGCTAGTGCAAACAATATGTATAAATATTAAGCTGGAAATAAAAAAAAGTCTTGCAGCAGGTTCCCAGCCTTCAACATAATTTCTCTGGGAGAGTAAAGAGAATTCTGGATGTAGGTTTGCTCGCTGAGCTGGAAGGTTCATTTCCAGACGTTTCATCACCCTACTAGGTAACATCTTCAGTGGGCCTCAGGCAAAGCACTGCTGAAAATTCCTGCTTTCTATTTATATGTTTGGGTTTCTTTGGGTTGGTGATATTATTTCCTGTGTTGAAGTCACTTCCTGTTTCTTTTCTTAGGGGGTGGTAGATGGGGTCTAACTTGATGTGTTTGTTGATAGAGTTCCGGTTAGAATGCCATGCTTCTGGGAATTCTCGTGCATGTCTATGTTTGGCTTGTCCCAGGATAGATGTATTGTCCCAGTCGAAGTGATGTCCTTCCTCATCCGTATGTGAGGATACTAGTGAGAGAGGGTCATGTCTTTTTGTGGCTAGTTGGTGTTCATGGATCCTGGTGGCTAGTTTTCTGCCTGTTTGTCCAATGTAGTGTTTGTTACAGTTCTTGCACGGTATTTTTTAAATGACATCAGTTTTGTTGTTGTCTGTATGGGGTCTTTCAAGTTCATTAGCTGCTGTTTTAGGGTGTTGGTGGGTTTGTGGGCTACCATGATGCCAAGGGGTCTGAGTAGTCTGGTAGTCATTTTCAAGATGTCTTTGATGTAGGGGAGAGTGGCTAGGGTTTCTGGACATGTTTTGTCTGCTTGTTTGGGTTTGTTGCTGAGAAATCAGCAAATTGTATTTATTGGGTACACATTCTTTTTGAAGACATGGTATTGGTGATTTTCCTCTGCTCTGCATAGTTCCTCTGTGCTGCAGTGCATGGTGGTTCATTGAAATAATGTTCTGATGCAGCTTCGTTTGCGGGTGTTGGGGTGATTACTTCTGTAGTTCAATATTTGGTCCGTATGTGTTGTTTGCCTGAAGACGCTGATTTGAAGTTCCCCATTGGCTCTTTGCTCTACTATGACATCTGGGAATGGCAGTTTGTTGTGGTTTTCCTCCTCTTTAGTGAATTTTATGCCAGCAAGGGAATTATTGATGATCTTGAAGGTTTCCTCTAATTTGTTTCATTTAGTGATGACAAAGGTGTCATCCACGTAGCGAACCCAAAGTTTGGGTTGGATGGTTGGCAGAGCTGTTTGTTTAAGTCTCTGCATTACTGCCTCTGCTAAGAACACTGATATCGGAGTGTTCCGTTGGTTTGTCTGTAGGTGAAGTGTGTGGTAAGGCATAGAACGCTAGCTTGATGATACTGTCCTTGTTGATGAAGTTAGTGGTGTTAGGTGTATGTCTCTTTGGATCTTCTAATAGTGTAGTCAGTGTTTCCCTGGCCAGGTTAATGTTGATTGATATAAACAGGGCTGTTACATCAAAGGAGATCATTATTTCATCCTTTTCTATTCGAGTGTCTTTGATGGTCTTCAGGAATTCTTGGGTGGAGTGGATGGAGTGGCATGAGTCTTCTACTAAGTGTTTTAGTCTTTGGTGTAGCTCCTTGGCAAATCTGTAAGTTGGTGTTCCAGGTAGTGAGACTATGGGTCTGGGGGGGGGGGGGGGGGGTTCCTGGTTTGTGAATATTGGGTAATCCATAGAAGCGTGGTGTGTTGGATCCATCTGCTTCTATTTTTTGAAAGTCGGTCTTATTTATTCCTCCAGATTTCTGAAGTTTGTTGAGTAGGGCTGTGATTTGGTTCTCAAACCTCGCTAAGTGTAAACAGAGCTAAAACCCAAACACACACTGTCATCACCCTGCCTCCACCAACAGTAATTGGCTTGCTGAAAGAAGACAGAGGGTGGTGGTTGGAATAGTGTAACGTACATGGAATAGTGTAGGCTAGATGGCTTCAGATTGGTATGACTGTTCGGCGCAACATCGAGGGCCGAAGGGCGTGTACTGCGCTGTAATGTTCAATGTTCTAGAACACTTTTTACATTAAAAAATGTTATGGTGATTGTCCTCATTTCATCATACCTGATGTCTAAATAAAGATAGCTAAAAAGCTGAGTTGAATGTGCTCCTATTTCCCTGGAATAAACTAATTTTCTGAGGTTCAAAATAGATTGCAGTTTGCTTGATTAAATCAGGAACCTTTGTTGGACATATTCTAGAAAAATGTTGTGGTCCCCAAGGTTCAACTTTTGCCCATTTGCTGCTGAATTGGCTTTGCATGTGTTTGAGTACCAAATATTCAAGGAGCCCATTTTGCGTCAGATAATAGGGATCATTAAGAGAGGTAGGTTGTGGACAGGTGTTAAAAAGGCCAGTATTCATTAAAGGGCCACTGCAATTAAGATGAAGGTAAAAAGTATTTTAGCATTTGCAATGTTCTTAAGTATTTCAATCTTGGCTTTCACCCTTTACTAACTTATCACTGGTCCAAAGTGCCCTCCACAAAAATTGAGTGCAAATTTGCCTGAAAAGAGATGCCATCTTCAGCACTGTGTTATGTAATAATCAGAGGAATAGGAACAATAGAGGAACAGTAAGGAGGCTGCCAAAATAAGATGCCCTGCAAGATGATTTACCATGACATGCAAACAGAAGCTGTGGTATACTTTTTGTTGGCCTGTGACAAACTTCAATGCTGATCATACAGATCCAACCCAAAGTTTTGAAGGAAACAGATTGAGAATATTGCTGGTACCCCAAGTATAATCTTCCAACACTCTCTTGATTCAGGAACCATTCACTTTCATTGAAAACTGCATGACACTCTGCTTTTTAAGGGGGTTGGGGGGGGGGGGGGGTGCAGGGGGAGGAAGAGAACAAGGGAATTAAAGAAAACTTAATTTAACACCTGCTATTAGGAAATCACTGGAGTCTATAATTAAAGGTGGCCAATTGCATTCAAATGTTTCAACTGATCAGAGAATCAGCATCATTTTATACACAGTTGGTCATGATTGACGAAACTGGGCGACGTTTTTTGAACAGATGTCTAAAACGGTGTTGAAATATCTATGCATGTTATTTATACGAGTTCTACAAGGCATTCAAAATGTGGTGCCTGGCGTCCCCCAGGTGCTTAGTGGTCAGATGCAAAATGCAAGCCAAGACCATATAGTATAAAAAGCGAGCAGGATGGAACCCTCATTCCAAATATTCATGTGATGTTACACAACCAAACTGGTTTCTATGTGCACAGCATACGCAAGTAACAATGTAGTTTAAATGATCCACTTTCCTATTGATTTGTTTTGATAAACATTTTTAATTTCTGCGTTGCGTTTTCAAAAGAAATGTTTCAAATAAACGGTTTGTCTAATTTTCTTCATAATATAAAGATGTCTATACTTTTGTGTCTGTCATGAATTACTTACTATATTCAATTACAAAGACAAACATTAGATGTAACACTGCAGCAAAAAACAAAATATATATTGCTTCATTGATTTCTGCTGCACTGATTTGCAACGGTAAGTGAAATTGGGTATGACAACTTTTAAATGGTTCACAGATTTTTGCCTTGTCTAAAAGGCCACAGATGAAAATGTTTGAGTAACCATAACTGGCTATTTGTAATCATGGGATTGTAAACAAATTATTGATTTGATTAGAAAATTAGTTGAGCAGATTAGGGATTATAATGCAGGTATTCTAAATTGCAGAATGTGACTAGTCATTTCCCAGAAAGACTTGGAGCAGAGGCTCAACTAATGACCATATTTATTAGGGAGTTGGATGGTGGGATAGAACGTCACAGCAAAATCTGGCAATGACAACAATAAATTGTTTTGTAACCAGTGCAGATGGAAACAAAGTTGCAGAGACATTTCTAGATTAACTCAATTGATAAATTTAACAAAAATTAATTTGCCACAGTTTTGTTCAATATAGGAAAATTTAAGGCAATTGACTTCAAAAAAATGTTACAAAATATTTTTGGTGCAGGATGGAGGGATTCCGGTATTTGGATAACTGGGGTTCTTTCTGGGGAAGGTGGGACCTCTATAAACAGGATGGTCTGCACCTGAACCTGAGGGGCACCAGTATCCTTGGTGGGAGGTTTGCTAGTGCTCTTGGGGGGGGGGGGGGGGGGGGCGGTTAAATTAACTCTGCAGGGGCATGGGAACCCAGACTGTAGCTTTAGGGTGCAGGACCTGGAGTGTAGGGAGGTTAGGAACATGGCATCAATTTCAAAGGAGGGTGCCAGTAAACAGGAAAGTGGCTTGAAGTGTGCATACTTCAATGCAAGAAGTATACGAAATAAGGTAGGTGAACTTGCAGCGTGGGTTGGTACCTGGGACTTCGATGTTGTGGCTATTACGGAGACATGGGTAGAACAGGGACAGGATTGGCTGTTGCAGGTTCCAGGGTTTAAATGTTTTAGTAGGGTCAGAGGTGGGGGTAAAAGAGGGGGAGGTGTGGCATTGCTTGTCAAAGATCGTATTACAGCTGTGGAAAGGACGATGGATGAAGACTCGCCATCTGAGGTAGGTTAGGAATAGGAAAGGTGAGCTCACCCTGTTAGGAGTTTTTTACAGGCCTCCTAATAGTCCTAGAAACGTAGAAGAAAGGATCGCGAGGATGATTCAAGAGAAGAGTGAAACTAATAGGGTGGTTGTTATGGGGGACTTTAACTTTCCTGATATTGATTGGGAAAGCTATAGCTCAAGTTCGTTAGATGGGTCAGTGTTTGTCCAATGTGTGCAGGAGAGTTTCCTGACACAATATGTAGATAGGCCAACAAGAGGTGAGGCCATACTGGATTTGGTTCTGGGTAATGAACCAGGCCAGGTGTTAGAATTAGAGGTAGGTGAGCACTTTGGGGACAGTGACCACAATTCGGTGACTTTTACTCTAGTGATGGAGAGGGATAAGTGTGCACTACAGGGCAAGAGTTATAGCTGGGGGCAGGGAAATTATGATGCGGTGAGGCATGACTTAGGATGTGTGGCTTGGAAAAGTAAGCTCAAGGCAAGGGCGTAATTGATATGTGGAGCTTGTTCAAGGAGCAACTATTGAGTGTCCTTGATAAGTATGTACCCGTCAGGCAGGGAGGAAAGGGTCGTGTGAGGGAGCCGTGGTTTAATAAGGAATTGGAATCCCTTGTTAAATGGAAGAGGGCGGCCTATGTAAAGGTGAGGCGTGAAGGTTCAATTGGGGCGATTGAGAGTTATAAGGTAGCCAGGAAGGACCTGAAGAGAGAGCTAAGAGCAGCAAGGAGGGGACATGAAAGGTCCTTAGTTGGTAGGATTAGGGAAAACCCTAAGGCTTTCTATAGGTATGTCAGGAATAAAAGAATGACTAGGGTAGGAATAGGTCCAGTCAAGGATAGTAGTGGGAAGTTGCGTGTGGAGGCTGAGGAGATTGGGGAGACACTGAATGAATACTTTTCGTCAGTATTCAATCAGGAACAGGACATTGTTGTCAATGTGAGTACTGAGTCACAATTAAGTAGAATGGCTGGCTTTGAGGTATGTAGAGAAGAGGTGTTGGAAATTCTGGAAAAGGTGAAAATAGATAAGTCCCCTAGGCCTGATGGCATTTATCCTAGGATTCTCTGGGAAGCAAGGGAGGAGATTGCAGAGCCATTGGCCTTGATTTTTATGTCCTCGTTGTCTACAGGATTAGTGCCAGAAGATTGGAGGCTAGCAAATGTGGTCCTCTTGTTCAAGAAGGGGAGTAGGGATAACCCTAGTAACGATAGGCCGGTGAGTCTCACTTCTGTTGTGGGCAAAACCTTAGAGAGAATTGTAAGGGATAGGATTTATGAACATCTGGATAGGAATAATGTGATCAAGGATAGTCAGCATGGTTTTGTGAAGGGCAGGTCGTGCCTCACAAACCTTATTGAATTCTTTGAGAAGGTGACTAAGGAGGTGGACGAGGGGAAAGCGGTAGATGTGGTGTATATGGATTTTAGTAAGGCGTTTGATAAGGTTCCCCATGGTAGACTACTGCAAAAAATACAGAGGTATGGCATTGAGGGTGAGTAGGAGGTTTGGATTAGGAGTTGGCTGGCTGGAAGAAGACAGAGGGTAGTAGTTGATGGCAAAGGTTCATCTTGGAGTGCCGTCACTAGCGGTGTTCCGCAAGGATCTGTTTTGGGACCATTGCTGTTTGTCATTTTTATAAATGACCTGGAGGAGGGGTTAGAAGGTTGGGTGAGCAAGTTTGCGGATGATATGAAAGTCGGAGGAGTTGTAGACAGTGAGGAAGGATGTGGCAGGTTACAGCGGGATATAGATAAGCTGCAGAACTGGGCAGAAAGGTGGCAAATGGAGTTCAATGTAGCTAAGTGTGAAGTGATTCACTTTGGGAAGAGTAATAAAAAGATGGGGTACTGGGCTAATGGTCGGATACTTGGTAGTGTGGATGAGCAGAGGGATCTTGGTGTCCATGTACACAGATCTTTGAAAGTTGCCACCCAGGTAAATAGTGCAGTGAAGAAGGCATATGGCGTACTGGCTTTTATTGGTAGAGGAATTGAGTTCCGGAGTACTGAGGTCATGTCGCAGTTGTATAAGACTCTGGTGCGGCCGCATCTGGAGTATTGTGTGCAGTTTTGGTCGCCATACTATAGGAAGGATGTGGAGGCACTGGAACGGGTGCACAGGAGGTTTACCAGGTATGGTAGAAAGATCGTATGAGGAAAGGCTGAGGCACTTGGGGTTGTTTTCATTGGAGAAAAGAAGGTTTAGGGGTGACTTGATAGAGGTGTACAAGATGATTAGGGGTTTAGATAGGGTCGACAGTGAGAATCTTTTTCCACGTATGGAGTCAGCTATTACAAGGGGGCATAGCTTTAAATTAAGGGGGGGTAGGTATAGGACAGATGTTAGGGGTAGGTTCTTTACTCAGCGAGTCGTGAGTTCATGGAATGCCCTACCAGTAGAAGTGGTGGACTCTCCCTCATTATGGGCATTTAAGCGGGCATTGGATAGGCATATGGAGGATAGTGGGCTAGTGTAGGTTAGGTGGGCTTGGATCGGCGCAACATCGAGGGCCGAAGGGCCTGTACTGCACTGTATTCTTCTATGTTCTATGTTCTATATACCTTTAAATGGTGCACTGACAGGAAGCAAAGAATAGGGACAAAACAGCATTTTCAAGTTTGCAGGTCATGACTATTGGAAATCAAGGCTCAGTGCAGGAGCCTCTGCTACTTACAATCTATATCAATGTCTTAGACACTACTCAGTCTGTATGCGTAATGGGTGCAAACAATACAGAACCAGGTGGAAATGTAAGCTCTGAGTATGACAGGGAAGCTGCAAGAGATGGAGATAGGTTAAGTGAATGGACATCAGGGTGACAGAGTATAATGTGGAGAGGTTTTAGGGCATTCACTTCAGTAGCAAGATCAAACTTTTAAATGTGTGAATTTATAAATGATGTTCAGAGGGCGTTGGGTGCACTCACACAAGAGAGAAAGCCAGCACGCAGGTACAGGAAGTAATTGGTAAGATAAATGATGTATTGATCTTTATTGCACATGGATTGGAGCACAAGAATAAGCAAGTTTTACTCCAAACATTAAGAGGTTTCAAATGGCTCCCATTAGCAGGCTATTCCATACCATCCCCATATTAGGTAGAACTGCGGTAGACTTGAGACCAAATTTCATAGCAGCCTCGCACCTTCACTTGTCTGCCCCAATATCTTAAAATTCCAGCCATTAAGAAAAACATGCTGACTTTTGAGATGATACAGCAAAGTTTTACTAGATTGTTTGTTGAATTGAGGAGCTGGCCTACGAGAAGCTGAATATAACTAATCCAAGTTAAGAAGAACAGTTGCTCTCATTATAACCTACAAGATTCTAAAAAGGGCTCGACAGGGGAGACACAGAAGTTGTTTTGGATTGCCCAGCAACTCTAAAGGTTGGAATTTCTGTCCTGCTGGGAATGTGACTGAGAGATCTGACACTGCCCAATTAAGTGTCAGACTGCACAGAAAGAGTATTGCACCTCTCATAGAAATGCGATTTCGGGCACCCTCTGGTTCTCCAGCCAGTGTGCAGGTCCTCAACAAATTTCCATTTGAGGTTATTTGCTACTTTGATTACAGCAATTGTGGTACTATTGCAGACGTGGCAATCCAATTGGGGAATCTAAATGTGCAGTTTCCAAAAAGACAGACGTGCTTAGGAGGCGAGTGCCTCTGAAGAGGCAAGTATAATGGTCAGTATTCTGGAATGCTCTACAATCAGCTATACTTTGGACCTAGCCTTCTAACATTTGGCTTTTCGCCGTCATTGTCAGCCTTGAATAGCAACCTGCAAACACTGTCAATAGTCGACAACAGAGTGATTACTTAAAAGCATCCTTTTCAACATTTGCAAAGATAAAAAACAATTACACGTCCTAAACGTTCAATTAGTTTGAGAATGTATCAAATGAATTAAAGTACACAGTTATCGATGAGTGATAGCAGAAAAAAAGAACAGGAACCTGTTACTTAGGAAATGCATATGAGTGCCAATGATCTTCCTATTTTAAAACTACAGTAATGTGCTAAATTTATGCAAAGTACTGTCATTGCTCAATGAGAACATTTCAGCCATTCTGATCAGTGCATCAGTCACTGTTGATATTTGGTTGGAGAGCAGAATGACTGATACTGCAGCATAAAAGGTGACAGGAAGTTATTGCAATGCTGTAGGTTTCCTTGTAGCAAATGCACATTTATGTGACTTGATGAATGAGAATCTAGACAATTACAATGACAACCTTTTTTTTGGTGGAGTGGGGATTACATGCCCCAGCAGGGCGATATGGTTGCTGTGATAATGGTCATTATTAAACTGTCATGGTTACTAACCTCCCTGGAATATAATCCTTAAATTTGTGTCACTTCAATCATGAACTACTACGATGGGGGTGAAGTCACCATTGTCCTACTGAACCATGGAGATACTCCATGGAGAGACAACCAGCAGTGGTTTAACCCAAGGGTCACTACATCTCAGGTGAGGATGAGGCTGAGATGGACAGTCAGTCACAGTAAACTCAGCTGGCGTGGGGAGTGAATGCACATTGTTGGCATCAATCTACATCACAAACCAGCCATCAAGTCAACAGAGCTAACCCAATGAATATAGTCAAACAGTATACTTCTCAGAGTTGTGATTAAAGTTTGTATTTGCATATTTTTAGCAATCTACTTGCACTTTTATTAATGTTTTAATGACAGAGTTCCCAGATAATTTTGAGTATTATTCCCATACATGTTCTGACTGCAAGCTAAGTCTCAGGAATAGCAGAGTGTAAACCAACTGTAATAACCAAAAGTCAGGATAATATTCATTCAGCAACTAATGTACCTCCACAAGTACTTCTTTTAAAATCAAGCTTTCCCCTTGGGCTCAAAATGAGAGTGAGTAGTTCAGTATGTAATGTGGTCCACATTGTAAATGAGGGAATGCATTAAAAGTCTTATTTAAATATTAAAATTGATCTGCCAGAGAAAAGATGAAGAGAACAATCCACAATAAGCAATATCATCAACGATAGAAATCTATGAGCACTGTGCAGGCTTGTGTAAAGCCAAATTTACTGGCCAATGTTAGGCTCACACAATGGAACAATGAGTTATTTAGGAAACTGACCTGAAATGTTTGGGAGAAGCAAAGTCTTACCTTTAGGTTCACGCTAAAAATGTGGACTTTCCTTTGAGGAACATTGTCCAACACGATCAAACAAGTGAACTATAAATTGAATTGAATTTGGTTCCTTACCGTAACTGAGAGATTTCGACATTTTTCCATTTTTGTGATGCTTGAGGCTCTATTCAATGAAACACCAAGATTAGCTTAGAATCTTAGAAGCTAACAAATTGACTAAATACTTTTCAATCTTGTATTTCATCATGTGACCTTCTATTGTCAAGATTATATTATTCAGTTCCTGTTGAGTGTAATGAATAGTTTATTGGTGGTAACTTAAAAAGTTACCCAAATACCCACTCTCCTGTTTCTTGGCCCAGCTGCAAATGGCAGTACATAGCTTGCCTACACAATCTCGAAGGTCTAAGGTTTAATTTGGGTCCGTCCATACTTCTCTGATCTAAGCTGAGAAGATAATGGGGGGATGCAGTTGGTCTCACATCTGTGGGCTAGCAAGAGGAAAACTCTTCAGGGTTATTTATTCTGACGGTATGTAATGTCCCCTGCTGGAAAATTAACTTGAGAATGTTAGATTTTGAGACCAACACCCTCCATGAACAAACATGCAGCCACCCAAAGTGAGTCACTGAAACTGAGACAATATCCAGTTCAATTAATGATCTTCAGGAATGATAAGGTTAAACTGAGGTGGGCTAGGAGGACAGAAAAGACAAAAATAGTAAATTAATTCAAAAATGTCAGAATCTGCTTATTTCCCCCGATCTTAAAATATTGCTGAATGAGTACAGGTACATAGCAATCTGAAGCATTGGCCCTGATTAGTGAAATGAACTCATCCTTGCAACTTGGGAGAAGGTCTAGGTCAGTGACCATAGACAACTGGGATTTGGACGAAAGAGAGCGCTTCACTAGGATGGTCTCAGTTCCTCAAACTTGTTGCATTCTACTGGGAAGGGTGAGAATATCATTTTAACTTGTAGGAGATGAAGGGATAAGACAGAAACAATTATAAACCTATACTAGACTGCTTATTGTCTGAGCCAGTGGGAACTTGGATAAAGGTTACTGTGGAGATTTTCTTTATACTTCTAATACGTTCCACCAGACCATGTGCAGGATAAGCAGAATATAGGCTTCATGGTGGTTCTGCTTGCAGAACTTGGGATTTCAAAGTCGAACCCATGATCTATATTTTTTCCACTTCTGTTGAAACCCCACTGAAACAATTTAGCTTGTGATTACATGGCTATTTACACCAATAACCAAGAATGCTGGGAAATACCAAACAACCCTCCCATAAATCCTACTTCGGATTTTCTCTCTCACTTTCACATATCCCGAATAAAACATGACAAACTGGTCGACAGTCAACATATATTTATAGGATCGAGCCCAATCAGTTCCAGTAGGGTTTCTGTACCTAGCAATAATTACTATTTATTAAATCATAAAATCACTACAACGCTGAAAGAGGCCAAAACTGTTGCATGTCTCTTAGTTAAAACTCTAACTCCGCTGATATGGCTCAGATTAACACTGAAAATTAAACCAGGCTATTTCCAGAGTTGTCATAAAGGTTAAAAGTTTTACACAGTGTGCAAAGTTCCCTCATTTATCCAACTTTCAGACCCAGATTGATAGTAAGCACTGACCGTTTAAATTGAACAAGAATCACTATTTATTATAAAAAAAAAGTTGGATAAATAGTTGGAAACCATCAGTACACAATACAATTAACTAAAACTAATCTCTTTATAAATTTCATGTCACACACATACAGACAAGATAAAATAGGTTATAGATAGAGAGAAAAGAAACTGGAAAGACGCTTCAGTTAACTTGTTTCTAAGTTCTTTTAACTGAGATTATCTTTATGTCTCTTTTGCTTCAGTCCTGTTTCACCAGGCCCTTCCACATTTTGCTAAAAAGCACAAGGTGTCTGATTCACTCATAAAAACTGATATATCAGTTGAAACTCATGACTTATGACAACTGTTGCGGGGAAGATAAACTGGTGCTCTTGAGGTTTTCATTAAGTGTGATGGCAGAGAACAGAAAGACAGCCCCCAATCGGGGTCAGAACTGGACACACCTCTCTCTCTATAACTTGTTCCAGCTCTAAGCTGTTCAGTTACCTAAGAACTAACCACAAACTTGTGGCAGACTAAAGGGTCTGTCATTGATAACTGGTCACTGTTCCATATACTAATCAACAAAAACTATATCTGTACTCTGCCTCAGCTACAAATCACTGCCACTTAAACCTCAATTACTGCTTGTCCCAAAGTTGTTTACAATATCTGCTATGGGTGGCAGGTTACTTGCTTTTTAAGAATTCAGCCACCCTTTCAAACATAGGGTTTAAAACGGCTCTCTTGTTTAAGCCCACAATTTTAAAAAGGACAAAATAAAGGGAGAGTGTGTGTGTGTGTGTGTGTGTGTGTGTGTGTGTGTGTGTGTGTGTGTGTGTGTCACCCATGTGACACACTTTGATGAACTCTCTCTACACACAGAAAATAAAGTTAAAAATCACACAACACTAGGTTATAGTCCGACAATTAAACCTGTTGGACTATAACCTGGTGTTGCGTGATTTTTAACTTTGTACACCCCAGTCCAACACCGGCATCTCCCAATCACAGAAAATAAAAGGGTGTTGTGGGTGGAGCAAAAGATTGAGAAGGCACTTCAGTAATTCCCTGTCCACAGGGTTTTCTGAGATGATTCTTGTGCAGATCAGAATACTGCTTGTCCCAATCTTCCTTCAACAGATACTTTCACTTACCTGTAGGAGACACACCGCGACTGCTTCCCACTTAAAGGTCATTGACTTACCAATTAAAAGTCACAGCTTACAGCAACTGGAAAGAGGAAATAAATTGGCTCTCTTTGGGCTTGAGATGCCTTTCACCAGACAAAAAAAACCAAGACCGTTCCTGCTGTTGCTGAGATCCGGTTGTTTTGAAGAAACTATTCACATTGTTAAGTTGCTCAGCTACCTAGGAGCCACCCTCACTTATTTTGCAGAAAGCTTTGACATCAATGACAAGTCAGAAGTCCAAAGAGAAATCAGCTTCTTGTAGTCAGTAAAAGCTCCATCTGTGCACATCCCTTGACCCCAGTTCATCTGCAAACTAGGGTTTCATTACTCTTTAAACAAGAAGCTGTGTAAACAGAACAGAAACCCCTGGATGGTGGATGGGTTCCATTTTAGAGTCCATTCACAAGTTGATTGTCAGCAAATTTGAACACCAAATTGGAGTTTAATTTAGATAAGTGTGAGGTGCTGCATTTTGGGAAAGCAAATCTTAGCAGGACTTGTATACTTAATAATAAGATCCTAGGAAGTGTTGCTGAACAAAGAGACCTTGGAGTACAGGCTCATAGCTCCTTGAAAGTGGAGTTGCAGGTAGATCGGATAGTGAAGGCGGCTTTTGGTATGCTTTCCTTTATTGGTCAGAGTATGGATTACAGGAGTTGGGAGGTCATGTTGCAGCAGTACAAGGCAATGGTTAGGCCACTTTTGGAATATTGCATGCAATTCTGGTCTCCTTCCTATTGGAAGGATGTTGTGAAACTTGAAAGGGTTCAGAAAAGATTTACAAGGATGTTGCCAGGGTTGGAGGATTTGAGCTACAGGGAGAGGCTGAATCGGCTGGGGCTGTTTTCCCTGGAGTGCCAGAGGCTGAGGGGTGACCTTATAGAGGTTTATAAAAATCATGAAGGGCATGGATAAGGTAAATAGACAAGGCCATTTCCCTGGGGTGGGGGAGTCCAGAACTAGAGGGCATAGGTTTAGGGTGAGAGGGGTAAGATATAAAAGAAACCTAAAGGGCAACGTTTTCACACAGAGGGTGATGCATGTGTGTGGAATGAGCTGCCAGAGGAAGTGGTAGAGGCTGATACAATTGCAACATTTAAAAGGCATCTGGATGGATTTATGAATAGGAAGGGTTTGGAGGGATATGGGCCGGGTGCTGGCAGGTGGGACTACATTGGTTTGGGATATCTGGTCGGCATGGATCAGTTGGACCGAAGGGTCTGTTTTTGTGCTGTACATCTCTATAACTCTATGACCATGCAGGAAGATATAAAGTAGCTATTTGTAAGTACAGGAAATGTTCGAATGTCGGATCATTAAGTACAAATCATTAAGTTGGATGCTTGTAAATCAGGAGTCCCCTGTACTTAATGTTAGGTTACTTGCTTTAAAAAGTACAATTATTCAACAATCTTTATGTTTTAAAGCAGTTCTTTTCCTATTTTAGTCCACAACAAATGACTGAAAGCTAAAGAGGAACAGTCTTTACACAGCTTTTTGAACACCTGCACACTAGAGCTGGAAATAGAACAAACATTCAGAATCATAGAATACAGACCCCCTACAATGTGGAAACAGACCATTCAGTACAATAAGTCCACACCGACCTATTCCCCTACCTTACTGTACTGCATTTCCCCTAACTAATAAGTCTAACCCATACATCCCTGAACACCATGGGATAATTTAACATGGCCAAATTCACCTAACCTGCACATCTTTGGACTGTGAGAGGAAACCCAAATAGTCACTGGGAGAATGTGCAAGCTCCAGGCAATCACGCAAGGTTGGAAATGAACCCAGATCCCTGGTGCTGTGAGGCAGCAGTGCTAACCACATTTGAAAAAGGCTTACTCAGAATGTTCTACCTCTTACTCTAAAACACTCATTTGAATAATTAGCAGAACCATGATTATAACTTGCTTAGCCTATACTCAACAGCTAGTGAAGGATGAGTGATTGCAAACAAATCCTTAGCAATGTCCTTTACCCCAAGGTCCCATTGGCCCTTACAACACGCCCTGAATGAAGACCTTCAACTGAGATATTTGCCTTTGGTGGGCATTAACATCCCCATTAAAAAAAAATACACCATTTTGCCACTGTTATTTCAGTATATTTTCTCAATTTCTCTCTCTCTCTCTCTCTCTATTTCATTGCCACTGTTGGGCATTTGTGAATAAATTTATAACAGTTCCTTTGTTATCGAACAAAATAGATTGCTACAGGTGGAAGCATAGTTTTCACCTTCCCAAGGTGAAGCCCTTTTGGGGAAGGCTGACCATTGTGGAAACCGGCGTCAGAATCCAAATTACAAAATGAAACATTCACAAGCATGGAACAAGTCTATATTAAAGTGCCCAGATTAAAAGAAATGAAGAAAAATTGTTGATGGGATTAATTCATCATCTGCTTCAATGTTTCATCTCAGAGAGGACTTCAAATCTCGGTGGAAACTCTCATGCCTCAACGTACAACACGGAACAGTCCTTTAGCCTATACTTTCCCAAAGCATTTTGTACTCCATGTTGCTAGTGCAATTCTAATACAGACCAGAAATTATCACAGTACCCAACACCATTATATCTTCTAGATCATATTTTTTCAGCAAATTTTATCACCACTGTCAGATATGTAGGAAGATGTGGATTATCTGGCCCCACCAAACAAACCGCAGAAATTTGGAATGGAAAAATGTAAAGAAACAAAAAGAAAATCATAACTTACACTTGGAGCCAGAGGAGCCCCAGAATAGCTTCCATTTGCCTGGAACAATGTAAAATCTAGTAATTTCAATGGAATATGTATCCTCAGGTGCCGAGGCTGAAACAGACTGCTAACAGTGATACTTTACTTTTGGACTTGTGTTTGCTTACTCTGCACTCTCCTCTCTACAACCGGGAGCCTCGACCCCACCACCCCATTGATAAGAGGAAACAATCTAATTCCAAGCTGGTAAAAGACAGCTTGGCCAACCTCCAAGAAGGAAAAGTACCAAGCAGTCTAATTTTTTGATCACTATCCAATGCCTTGTATGTCAGGAAAAAAATTTTAGCCTGAACATTTTGCTGAAAATGTAGCCAGTTGAGGCCAACCAGGCTTCCTAGTTGTAAGGAAGCATGATTCATTCAGCTTTTGTAGTTGAAGGAGAGTCGACAGTGAGAAATAAATAAAATAGCTGTAGTAAATGGCTATTTTCCTAGGATGTCTATGCACAAGATGCCTTTCAAGAATACACCCTCCAAATTTCAAAGTTGCCCTGCCTTTAGGATTTCATTACATCTTTTAAATATAAATACACTAAAATGCCAACTCCATTCTCTTCAGCTGGAAGAAACAATCACAGGGTGAAAATAATTAGTTATTTACTCACAGTGCTGGGCTTTTCAGATGGTAAAATCTCATGAGTCATTCCATACTTTATTGAAGTTACTTTGTCCTTAAACTTATCAAACACAGATTGAGGTCTTCTCTTGAATAACTCATATGAACTTGCTGTCATGTTGTTACGTAGGAACTCAAATGCAAGTTGCAGCTGACCTCTGTTCTTTGCCGCTTTGCTTGGTTTTGACTGGAGATCATACCACCTACAAAGAAGATGTTAAATGAGAAATGCTGAGGCCTCAAAAGTTCTAACTATTTTAATATCCATTTAATAAAAAGTGTAAACCCAGTCACACTCTGCACCCAAATTGTAATTGGCGAAGAATGCATGGTGGCCAGCAGACACATTTCAAAGGTACCCTGAAATCCCACTTGAATAAAATCAGCTTTGACTTCAACACTGGGCCAGCAGTGGTGCAATTGCTTCATCAGGGCAGATGACAAATGCAGAAGATTCCAGAGAAAGAGGTAAGCTTAAAGAGGGATGCAATGCCTCCAATCACATGCTGACCAACTGACTGCTAATGAGTTTTAGATCGTTTTCTTGTTAATGTTGTTTCTCCCTTAACCTTTAGCCTTCCCTTTTCTATCCCATTTCACTTTGATTTCACCATTTCTTACAATATCTTTAAGTTTTTTTTTAAAACTCAAGACACCTTACTTCAAGGCGATTGTGAGTACTGCAGATGCTGGAGATTAGAGTTGAAAGTGTGGTGCGAGAAAAGCACAGCAGGTCGGGCAGCATCCGAGGAGCAGAAAAATTGACATTTTGGCCAAAAGCCCTTCATCAGGTATGAGGCTGGAAGCCGCACACCGTTTTGACTTGAACCTACCTGGACATTTCTTCATTGTCACTGGGTCAAAACCGTGGAATTCCTTAACAGAACTGAGGGCTCCCTACATGCCAAGGAATGTTGTGCTCAAGAAGGAAGCTCATTGTCACTTTCTCCATGGCAATTCAAGATGGACAATAAATGCTGGCCTAGTCAGCAACACCTATATCCCATGAAGAAAATAAAAATCCATATTCCACACGTCAATTTCACAACAAGTCTTATACATGTCTGATGAAACATTTGTATGCTAAATTCTACTAACAAACATTTTTCAAAAATATACTTTATTTATAGAAGTTATAAAGGCACATTATATAAGAGTTCAAAATTGATGTTAATTAAAATAATATAGTCGTTTCTTTCAATGTAGTACATGGGATTCAGGTGTTTCACCATATTTACAATTACATACTTACAAATACATTTATATTTCATGTCAAACATTCTTTGCTGCATACAATCCAGTGGATTTTGCACAGGTTGAGGCCCCTCAATGTACTATGGTGGGCCATCTTTAGACCATTTCCCATTAACCCTCTGAAGTAGCTGTGCCAAACTTTAGCACATCGCTTGGCATGTAGCCTTAGGTCATGAAATGTGCCAGTTTGCATCACAAACTTATGAAGAGCTCTCCATGATGGAGAACCAGCAACTTTCAGGTATACCAAAGAGCATCTTTCACCTCGTTGTGTCTTTCATCAGCAGCTGACGTTTATTGCGGTGGGCGTCCCTGGGAAAAGCTTATGCTACACAGAAATCTACCTTAGACTTTCTCAGGATTATGTTTGACAAAGAAATTGCCGCATCTTTTCCAGACTCACCCTGCAAATGCAAATTCCAGAAGGTGGTGGACAATTGCCTCTTCTCCACTGCAGTTGTCTCAAGGATGCCATCAAGTACTTTGGAGAATCCAGGTGTGTGAAAGTTATGATGGAATGACCCTTTCCTGCCAGCAACCAAATTGGCTTTGATGCTTGCTTGGAAGTTCTGGCCATGAGAGAATCCATCACCTGCAGCCTTCTCTCCTTCGTACATTAGGGTTTCAGCCTCTTTATGCACTCCAACCTTCGAATAGAACTTGGGCACCATACTTTGTGGTTCAGAGGCAAGGTTGCTATCAAATAAGCCACAGCTGTCTTCTCTTTAAAGGGGCATCGTAAAGTTGGAGGAAAGGGAGATTGAGTGGCAGATGAAATTTAATGCAGAGAAGTGTGAAGAGATTCACTTTGGTAGAATGAACATGGAGACAGAAGGGGGTGCAGAAGCAAATGAACCCAAGTATAGGTACACAAGTCACAGAAGGTGACAGCACAGGCTTAGAGTGTTTAACAAACCTCACATCATCCACAGCTTTATTAATAGAAGCTGATTTATTAATAAGCCCAAGGAAGTCATGTTAAATTGCATAGAACACTAGTTTGTCCTCAACTGGAAGAGTGCTCATTTCTGAGCAGGATACTTTAGAAAGGCTGCAGAACAAAATCCAGTAATGGCTCCAGGGATAAGATAGATAGACTGGAGATACTGGGATTGCTTTTCTTGGGAAAGGTTGAAAGAAGGTTTGATGGAGGTGCTCAAAATTGTGAGGGATCTGCACAGCAGGGACAAGCACAAAGATATTCTCACAGGATCAAGTGAAAGGGCACAAATTTAAGGTAAAAAGAAGCAATAGCAGCAAAGGAGAAACTTTCACATCGGTTATGATCAAGACACACTTCCTGAGAGTGTGGTGTAAGGCAGTTTCAATCAAGGCATTCAAGATTATAACATGAAACATGCAAAATAATGGGGAAAAGACAAGGGAAGGGTGCTAGGAGAATTGCTGATAATGGTCACCAGTGCAGATAAAATGAAGCAAATGGCATCCTCCTGTAATATAGTAATTCTGCCATTCTGGTACTATTTTGCCAGTTAAATCATACATAACACAGGCTTACTCACAACTAGCAAACCTTATAAAAAGTAGTATTAGGGGTGCTATTGTTAGATTGGGCTTAATGAGTACAGAAGAACATGCCAGAAGCAATACCAGGCACACTTAAAAATAAAGATACCCATCAGCAACAAAGGACTACATGCAAGCCAAATAGCACAGCAGCATGCAAGAAAGCCAAGAGCTCTCACAACCAACATATCAAATCCAAGATGATTTGGATGTGAGCATATGAGGTATAGTACATAAGTTTGCAGATGACACCAAAATTGAAGGTGTAGTGGACAGCAAAGGTTACCTCAGATTAGAATGAAGCCAACGGGCTCAGGAGTGGCAGATGGAGTTTAATTTAGATAAATGTGAGGTGCTGCATTTTGGGAAACAAATCTTAGCAGGACTTCTACACTTAATGGTAAGGTTGCTGAATAAAGAGACCTTGGAGTGCAGGTTCATAGTTCCTCGAAAGTAGTGTCGCAGGTAAATAGGATAGTGGAGGCGGTGTTTGGTATGCTTTCCTTTATTGGCCAGAGTTGTGTACAGGAGTTGGGAAGTCATGTTGCAGCTGTACAGGACATTGGTTAGGCCACTGTTGGAATACTGCGTGCAATTCTGGTCTCCTTTCTATCAAAAAGATGTTGCAAAACTTGAAAGGGTTCAGAAAGGATTTACAAGGATGCTGCCAGGGTTGGAGGATTTGAGCTATAGGGAGAAGTTGAATAGGCTGGGGCTGTTTTCCTTTGAACGTTGGAGGCTGAGGGGTGATCTTATCAAGGTTTATAAAATCATGACGAGCATGAATAGGATAAATAGACAAAGTATTTTCCCTGGGATGGGGGAGTCCAGAACTAGAGGGCATAGGTTTAGGGTGAGAGGAGAAAGATATAAAACAGACAGAAGGGGCAACCTTTTCACACAGAGGGTGGTATATGTATGGAATGAGCTGCCAGAGAAAGTGGTGGAGGCTGCTACAATTACAACATTAAAAGACATTTGGATGGGTATATGAATAGGAAGGGTTTGGAGGGATATGGGCTGGATGCTAGCAGGTGGGACTAGATGGAGTTGGGATATCTGGTTATCATGGTTGAGTTGGACTGAAGAGGTCTGTTTCCGTGCTCTACATCTCTATGACTATGACTCTCTAGTCCTACCACGTCCAATTGTGAATAGCGGTGGACAAGTAAATATTCACAGAAGGGTCCACAAACAACTCCATCCTCAAAGTCGATGAAGCACAGCACATAAGTGCAAATGTCAATGATGAAATACTAGCAACTATTTGAACGAAAAGTACTCATTAAATGATCCACTCTGCCTCCTCCTGAAGACCCCAAAAGCACTACTGCCAGTCTTTAAACAATGTAAGCAGCATCCTTGAACACAGGTGAGGTCCTGGACGACTGAAGAATTGCTAATGTTGTCCCCTTGTTTAAGGTGGCGAGCAGGGATAATCAGGCAATAATGGAACGGTGAGCCTGACGTCAATGGTCGGGAAACTGCTGGAGAAGATACTGAAGGATAGGATCTATTCCCATTTGAAAGAAAATGGGCTTAGCGATAGGCAACATGATTTTATGTGGGGAAGGTCATGTCTTACCAACTTAATAGAATTCTTTGAGGAAGTGACAAAATTGATTGATGAGGGAAGAGCTGTAGATGTCATATGGAATTCAGTAAGGCGTTTGATAAGGTAGGCTGACGGAGAAGAAGTCATTGGAGGTCCAGGCTGTAAGAGCTAGATGGATAAAGAACTGGCTGGGCAACAGGGAGTGTAGAGTGGAGGGAGTTTCTCATAACAGAGACCCGTGACCAGTGGTGTTCCACAGGGATCCGTGCTGGGACCACTGTTGTTTGACCATAAGACACAGGAGTGGAAGTAAGGCCATTCGATCGATCGAGTCCACGCCACCATTTAATCATGGCTGATGGGTGTTTCAATTCCACTTACCTGCACTTGCCCCCTCGCCCTTAATTCCCTGCGAGATCAAGAATTTATCAATCTCCACCTTGAAGACACCCAATGTTCCAGCCTCCATGGCGATGAATTCCACATGCCCACCACACACTGGCTGAAGAAACGTCTCCTCATTTCTGTTCTAAATTGACCCCCTCTAATTTTAAGGCTGTGCCCATGGGTCTTAGTATCCCTGCCTAATGAAAACAACTTCCCAGCGTTCACCCTTTCTAAGCCATGTATTATCTTGTAAGTTTCTATTAGATCTAAACTCCTCAGCCGATCATATGTTAGACAATATTTGAAGGAAGATATAGGTGACCTGATTAGCAAGTTTGCAGATGACACTAAGATTGGAGTAGCTGATAGTGAAGGGGACTGACAGAGAATACAGCAGAATATAGACAGACTAGAGAGAGTTAGGCAGAAAAATGCCAGGTGGAGTTCAATCCAGGCAAATGGGAGGTGATGCATTTTGGAAGACGCAATTCAAGAGAAAACTATTCAGTAAATTGAAATGTCCTGGAGAAAATTGATGTACAGACAGATCTGGGTGTTTAATCCATTGTTCCCTGAAGGTGGCAACGCAGGTCAATAGAGTGGTCAAGGTAGCATATGGCATGCTTTCCTTCATCGGAGAGGATATTGAGCATAAGAGTTGGCAGGTCATGTTACAGTTGTGTAAGACTTTGGTTCGGCCACATTTGGAATACTGCATACAGTTCTGGTCGCCACATTACCAAAAGGGTGTGGATGCTTTGGAGAGGGTGCAGAGGAGGTTCACCAGGATGTTGCCTGGTATGGAGGGCACTAGTTATGAAGAAAGGTTGAGTAGGTTGTGATTACTTTCATTAGAAAGATGGGGGTTGAGGAGAGAACCTGATTGAGGTCTATAAGGTGAATATCAAGAAGCTTCCCCCCCCCCCCCCGACCTCTCCCAGAGTGGGGCACTCAATTACTAGGGGTCACAAGTTCAAAGTGAGAAGGGAAAAGTTTAAGGAGATATACATGGAAAGTTCTCTATGCAGAGGGTAGTGGGTGCCTGGAACACATTGCCTCTACCACCTCCACTGGCAGTCACAATTGCATAATTTAAGATGTATCTGGACAGATATATAAATGGGCAGGGAGCAAAAGGATACAGATCCTTAGGAAACAAGCGACAGGTTTAGATAGAGGATCTGGATTGGCACAGGTTTGGAGGGCCGTAGGACCTGTTCCTGTGCTGTAAATTTCTTTGTTCTTGTTCTTGGTTGTAATCCAATCAACGTGAAATCAAGAACCAACTGAAAGCAAGGGATATTTAAAAGGCCAAGGGTTTTGACAACATTCCAGCTATTGTACCAAAGATGTGCTCCAAAATTAGATGTGCATTTAGCCAAGCTGATCCAGTACAGTTTCAATAATAGCTTCGCCTAGACAATGTGGAGAATTGCCCAGGAATGAACTGCATCTCCACAAAAAGCGGGACAAACCCAACTGCATTTATCATTAACTTGGTATCAATTAAATTTGTGGGCGGCACGGTAGCACAGTGGTTAGCGCTGCTGCTTCACAGCGTCTGAGACCCAGGTTCAACTCCCACCTCAGGCGTGGAGTTTGCACATTCTCCCCATGTCTGCATGGGTTTCGTCCGGGTGCTCTGGTTTTCTCCCACAATCCAAAAATGTGCAGGTTAGGTGAATTGGCCATGCTAAATTGCCCGTAGTGTTAGGTGAAAGGGTAAATGTAGGTGAATGGGTCTGGGTGGGTTACGCTTCGGCGGGTCGGTGTGGACTTGTTGGGCCGAGGGGCCTGTTTCTACACTGTAATTAATCTAATCTAACTTTTCTCCCGAATTATTGTCCTTCACTGTTACCTGTCCAGTTAAGAACATGCAGTGCTTTTGTAAACTTTTTGTATAAAGGAAGCCAGTTTGTGACAGTACAGCAGAGTAATCTGCCAGGGCCCTTGAACAGCTGATATCCTACTCTCCTGTGTTATTAGAACTGAAAATGTGTTGTTGGAAAAGCACCAGACCAGGCAACAGCCTGGTAAACCTTTTCTGTACCCTCTCCAAAGCATCTACATCCTTCTGGTAGTGTGGTGACCAGAACTGTCCGCAATATTCCCCAAGTGTGGCTGAACTAAAGTTCTATAAAGCTAGAGTATAACTTTTCTACCCTTATACTCAGTGTCCCTTCCAATCAAGGCAAGCATGCCATAGGCCTTTTTTACACCTTGCTGAAAATGCGTCGCTGGAAAAATGTTCAGGAAAGAAGGCTTATGCCAGAAACGTCGATTCTCCTGTTCCCTGGATGCTGCCTGACCTGCTGCGCTTTTCCAGCAACACATTTTCAGCTCTGATCTCCAGCATCTGCAGACCTCACTTTCTCCGGTGTTATTAGAACCCAGTTAGCTTAGCTTATAGGTATCAGTGTTATGTTGTAACAGTGATGCTATTAATAAATAAAAGGGATGACTAAAATTAAACTAAACTGTAAGAGGTTTTTTTTTATTCCAGACTTCCAAGGAGTACAATCTTCGGGACAAACCAAGAGAGGCTTATAGGTTGAGTCCACAAGGGATTCCCCAGGCTGTCTCAAATCTGTACTTTTAACACATCCACGAGACTGAAGACTCTAGCGTGATGGAACAATCTCCATTTCCCTGGAGTGAGGGAGTTCAAAACTAGAGGGGATAGATTTAAGGTGAGAGGGGAAAGATTTAAAAGGGACCTAAGGGGCAACTTTTTCAAGCAGAGGGTGGTGAGTGTATGGAATGAGCTGCCAGAGGAAGTGGCGGAGGCTGGTACAACCACATTTAAAAGGCATCTGGATGGGTATATGAACAGGAAGGGTTTAAGCAGGTTAGGGGCCAAACGCTGGCAAATGGGACAAGATTTATTTAGGATTTCTGGTCATTATAGATAAATTGGACCAAAGAGTCTGTTTCCATGCTGTACAACTCTGTGAACCCAAGATGCTTCCACTAGTAGCAGAGAGGAGGAAGCGAGAACACAAACTCAGAATGAAGGGATGGCCCTTTAGAACCGAGATGAGGAGGAGTTTCTTCAGCCACAGAAACTCATTGCCATAGAAGGCTGTGGAGGCCAAATCATAGAGTATATATGAGAGAGCGATAGACAAGTTCTTGATTGTAAAAGGGTCAAGGGGTGGGGCAAAGGCAGGAGAATGGGTTGAGAAACAGCAGCTATGATCAAATGGTGGAGAAGACTTGATGGGCCAAATGGGCTAATTTTGCTCCTGTCTCTCTGTCTTACACCAGTTGGACGGCAGCGATTCAAAAAGGCAATTGACCATCAACTTCACATGGGCAAATTAGTGATGGCAATAATTAATGACCTTTATAATAAAATTCACCTTATTTTACTTTCCAAGACATGAGCTAAGGGATTAAGTATTAACGTATAATTTGGCAGGTGGTGGGTGGAGCAGGAACTGTAATCCCTCTCAATTTACCTATAATTCTTTATGCTACAAATAGTGGAAAACAGCAGGACATTCTTTTAAAAATCGCACAACCAACACTGATAATACTTTTCAAATGAGTACAAGTAAGCTACATAATGTGACATCATGCTTTAAAAAAAAAGTCTGCTATTACCCTACACATTATTATGCTATAAACAACATAACTACTTTACAGACGGATAATACATTATTGTACTCGAGCCGGTCATGCTGACTCTGAGCACGGACTCCAGTCTGTAAGTGCAGCCTAAAATGTAATACAGTATTGCAAGTATGCTTCAAAGCTAGCTCCACTAAAGGTTTTAACAGAGGCCAACCTTCAGTGTGCCAAAAACCATGAATATGAAAGCACTTAAACATACATGTAAACACTAAATTTGAAGTAAAAACAAGACGTGTTGATATATACAGCATGTCAGTAAAGAGAATAGACATGTTAATATTTCAGATATACACATTTAATCAGAACTGGTTTGAACAAAAAGACTAAAGACAGTTGTTCATATTAGGTACAGATTTTTCAGTAACATATTAATGTAAATTCCACACCCTCAGTCCACACTACCTTGTATATAACTACAGCTCCTTTTGTTGTAATACAGTGCCGTTCACTGATAGTATTTATAATGACGTAGAAAATATACCCTAACTCAGGGCTTGTACATTGGATTGATTAATTTACAAATTGAGTCACAGCTACTTTCCTCTAGTCATCATTAAACAGAAGGGTCTTCCAATAAGGAAGGATCACTGGACCTGAAACAATAACTGATTCCTTTCCAGATGCTGCCGGATTTGCTGAGCTTTCCCAGCAATTTCTGTTTTGTGATCAAAACTTAACCCTTTATTCTGCTCTGTTCAATAGGAAGAAACTCTGCACTAATACAGGGTCAGCTTTATCCTAATGAATAAAAATGAAATGTTTCATATTCTTTACCCTGCCCTGTAAGCTAGAACTGGAAATGTGTTGCTGGAAAAGCGCAGGTCAGGCAGCATCCAGGGAACAGGAGAATCGACGTTTCGGGCATAAGCCCTTCTTCAGGAATGGGGAAAGTTTGTCCAGCAGGCTAAGATAAAAGGTAGGGAGGAGGGACTTGGGGGAGGGGCGTCGGAAATGTGATAGGTTAGGGTTAGGCTAGAACTCCATGCTACAATAGATCGTTTGAAGAAGATTGCTTGGTCTAAAATAATCATACATTTATCACAAAAAATGAAGCAATTTGTCCCAAAACTATATAGTTGCTAAGTTTAACAATCAGGAACCCTGACAGCAATTGTTACCCTATCTGACAGTGCGAGAATTACACTCAAATCAAAAGTTTCACTCTGAAAAGCAGAAACTTCTTTTGGTACAGAAGCGAACATTAATATTGTACTGAATAACGTAGAACTTCATAGAATTTTACAAAAAAATTTGAAATATAAGCAACCATGCAGAAGGGAAATGACTGAAAGAAGAAAGGTAGACACTAAGGACAAGGCATGAGATGCTTGGGTCCTCACATTACAGTGTAACAGAAGAGATTTTCCAGCCTCCCATGGTCAGTCACACAGATGCATTCACCATCATATTTTGGTTAGGTGGCATGTGCCATCAAGGACAATTCACAGGTGCCCAACCTGCTGCACAAACCAGAAATCAGATTGCAATTTGATTCTTAAAGTACACAGTCTTTCTCAAGGTAACCATCTCCTCTAGAATGAGTCTTTTCCCCCAGGACCTATACCAGGTTACCAAAAAAAACTTTCACCAGAACTTGTGACTTTCGGTTAGAGTTGAGACATGCAAGGATTTGACACATTTGCCTGGATAGCTAATCAGAAAAACGCTAAATAGATTAAAAGACTACTAACTCTTGAGTAACTACACAATTTAACCACTCTTTCCACTATCCATCCAACCAACCCCGCTACTTTACCTAGCCTTCGTTCCCCCCAACCCAACATCGCCCACCTCCAACTTTGACTCTCTCCAAAAACCTAATCCAACTCTGACACATCTCTGATATCTTAACCTATACTTTAGCTCCCACCTAGACTCGATCCCTTCAAACCCCCTAAACTTGATTCCATCCCAATCCAAACGCCACACCATTCACCATCTCCCCACCACAACCCACACTCTAACCTCCACCATCCTCTTCAGCTTAAGGCTTCATTATCCACTCCTGATAACATAGCCCAATTCCACCAACACCTGTGAGATTTAAATACATCAAAAATTTGTTTCAAACATACACTTCAAGGAAAACAATGCCAAATTCAAATTTTGTCTATTTGACTAAAAGGTTCTCATTCCTGGAACCACTTTCATGATTTGTTTCCATCCTCTTTAATGCCTTTGCATCTTTATTAAAATGTAACAACCAGAACTGGATGCAATGTTCTATATATAATGTATATATAGTCACAGGTGAGATGCCAGAACACTGGAGGTTGACTAACGTGGTGCCACTGTTTAAGAAGGGTGGTAAGGACAAGCCAGGAAACTATAGACCAGTCAGCCTGATGTTGATGGGTGGGCAAGTTGTTGGAGGGAATCCTGAGGGACAGGATGTACATGTATTTAGAAAGGCATGGACTGATTAGGGATAGTCAACATGGCTTTGTGCTTGGGAAATCATATCTCAAACCTGATTGAGGTTTTTGAAGAAGTAACAAAGAGGATTGATGAGGACAGAGCGGTAGATGTGATCTATATGGACTTCAGTAAGGCGTTCAACAAGGTTCCCCATGGGAGACTGATTAGCAAGGTTAGATTTCATGGAATACAGGGAGAACTAGCCATTTGGATACAGAACTGGCTCAAAGGTAGAAGACAGAGGGTGGTAGTGGAGGGTTGTTTTTCTGACTGGAGGCCTGTGACCAGTGGAGTGCTACAAGGATCAGTGCTGGGTCCACTACTTTTTATCATTTACATAAATGATTAGGATGCGAATATAAGAGGTACAGTTAGTAAGCTTGCAGATGACACCAAAATTGGAGATGTAGTGGACAGCGAAGAAGGTTACCTCAGATTACAACAGGATCGTGACCAGATATGCCAATGGGCTGAGAAGTGGCAGATGGAGTTTAATTCAGATAAATGCGAGGTGCTGCATTTTGGGAAAGCAAATCTTAGCAGGATTTAATCACATAATGGTAAGGTCCTAGAGAGTGTTGCTGAACAAAGAGACCTTGGAGTGCAGGTTCATAGCTCCTTGAAAGTGGAGTTGCAGGTAGATAAGATAGCGAAGGCAGCGTTTGGTATGCTTTCCTTTATTGGTGAGAGTATTGAATATAGGAGTGGGAGGTTACGTTGTGGTTGTAAAGGACATTGGTTCGGCCACTATTGGAATATTGAGTGCAATTCTGGTCTCCTTCCAATCGGAAAGATATTGGGGAGGGGGTTGTAGGTGGAGAGGGGTGTGGGTTGGGATGTGGAGAGTGGTGTGGGTGCTCCTTACTCACTCCGCATCCTGCTCTTTTCCTTGTACAGCTAGGTGATGTGGGTGTGGGCTTGAGGGTGGGGGTGGTGAGGGTTGGTGAGGGTGAGGGGGATGTGGTCCTTACTTGCTCCACCTCCTGCTCTTGTCCTCGTTCAGCTGGGCGATGGGGGTGTGTGAAGGCGTGGAGAGGGGTGGGGGTGGTGAGGGTGTGGGGTGGGGGTGGTGAGGGTGTGGGGTGGGGGTGGTGAGGGTGTGGGGTGGGGGTGGTGAGGGTGTGGGGTGGGGGTGGAGGGTGGCGGTGGTGAGAGGAGTGCAGGGTGGGGGATGTGAGGGTGGGGGGGGGGATGAGAGGTGGGGGTTCAGGGTGAGGGTAGGAGTGTGGTCCTTGCTCGCTTCACCTCCTGCTTTGTCCTCGTACAGCTGGGCGATGGGGGGAGTGTGAGGGTTGGGGGTGAGGATGGGGGGTGTGAGGCGTGCAGGGTAGGGGGTGTGAGGGGTGCAGGGTGTGAGGATGGGGGTAGGGGTGTGGTCCTTACTCACTCTGCCTCCTGCTCTTGTCCTCGTACAGCTGGGCGATGGGGGGGCGCGTGTGAGGGGTGCAGGGTGGGGGGTGTGAGGGGGGGGTTTGAGGGGTGCAGGGTGGGGGTTTGAGGGGTGCAGGGTGGGGGTGTGAGGGGTGCAGTCCTTACTCACTCCGCCTCCTGCTCTTGTCTTTGTACAGCTGGGCGATGGGGGGGGGTGTGAGGGGTGCAGGGTGAGGGATGTGAGGGGTGCAGGGTGAGAGGGTGAGGGTCAGGGTGTGGTCCTTACTCGCTCCACCTGCTGTCCTCGTACAACTGGGCGATGGGGGGTGTGTGAGGGGGTGCAGGGAGGCGGGTGAGGCTGGGGGCGTGAGGTGTGCACTGTGGGGGGTGTGAGGGGTGCAGGGTGAGAGGGTGGGGGTAGGGGTGTGGTCCTTACTCGCTCTGCCTCCTGCTCTTGTCCTCGTACAGCTGGGCGATGGGGGGTGTGAGGGGTGCAGGGTGGGGGGCGTGAGGGGAGCAGGGTGGGGGGGTGAGGGGGGGTTGCGGGGGGTGCGAGGGGTGGGGGGGGTGCGAGGGGTGCAGGGTGAGAGGGTGGGGGTAGTGGTGTGGTCCTTACTCGCTCCGCCTCCTGCTCTTGTCCTCGTACAGCTGGGCGATGGGGGGTGTGAGGGGTGCAGGGTGGGGGGCGTGAGGGGGGGTTGCGGGGGGTGCGAGGGGTGGGGGGGGTGCGAGGGGTGCAGGGTGAGAGGGTGGGGGTAGTGGTGTGGTCCTTACTCGCTCCGCCTCCTGCTCTTGTCCTCGTACAGCTGGGCGATGGGGGGTGTGAGGGGTGCAGGGTGGGGGGGTTAGGGGAGCAGGGTGGGGGGGGGTGAGGGGTGCAGGGTGGGGGGGGTGAGGGGTGCAGGGTGGGGGGGGGGGTGAGGGGTGCAGGGTGGGGGGGGGTGAGGGGTGCTGGGTGGGGGGGGGTGAGGGGTGCAGGGTGGGGGGGGGTGAGGGGTGCAGGGTGGGGGGGGGGGTGAGGGGTGCAGGGTGGGGGGGGGTGAGGGGTGCAGGGTGGGGGGGGGTGAGGGGTGCAGGGTGGGGGGGGGTGAGGGGTGCAGGGTGGGGGGGGGGGGTGAGGGGTGCAGGGTGGGGGGGGGGTGAGGGGGTGCAGGGTGGGGGGGGTGAGGGGTGCAGGGTGGGGGGGGTGAGGGGTGCAGGGTGGGGGGGGGTGAGGGGTGCAGGGTGGGGGGGGTGAGGGGTGCAGGGTGGGGGGGGTGAGGGGTGCAGGGTGGGGGGGGGTGAGGGGTGCAGGGTGGGGGGGGTGAGGGGTGCAGGGTGGGGGGGGTGAGGGGTGCAGGGTGGGGGGGGTGAGGGGTGCAGGGTGGGGGGGGTGAGGGGTGCAGGGGGGGTGAGGGGTGCAGGGTGGGGGGGGGGTGAGGGGTGCAGGGTGGGGGGGGGGGTGAGGGGTGCAGGGTGGGGGGGGGTCAGGGGTGCAGGGTGGGGGGGGTGAGGGGTGCAGGGTGGGGGGGTGAGGGGTGCAGGGTGGGGGGGTGAGGGGTGCAGGGTGGGGGGGGGTGAGGGGTGCAGGGTGGGGGGGGGGTGAGGGGTGCAGGGTGGGGGGGGGTGAGGGGTGCAGGGTGGGGGGGGGTGAGGGGTGCAGGGTGGGGGGGGGTGAGGGGTGTAGGGTGGGGGGGGGGGTGAGGGGTGTAGGGTGGGGGGGGTGAGGGGTGTAGGGTGGGGGGGTGAGGGGTGCAGGGTGGGGGGGGGTGAGGGGTGCAGGGTGGGGGGGGTGAGGGGTGCAGGGTGGGGGGGGTGAGGGGTGCAGGGTGGGGGGGGGTGAGGGGTGCAGGGTTGGGGGGGTGAGGGGTGCAGGGTGGGGGGTGAGGGTGGGGGGTGCAGAGTGAGTGGGTGGGGGTGAGGGTGGGGAGTGAGGGGGGTGCAGGGTGGGGGTGTGAGGGGTGCAGGGTGGGGGTAGGGGTGTGGTCCTTACTCGCTCCGCCTCCTGCTCTTGTCCTCGTACAGCTGGGCGATGAGGGGGGTGGGGGAGGAGTGTGGGGTGGGGTGGGGGGGGGGGGGGAAGAGAGTGTGGGGTGGGGGGGGAGTGGGAGTGTGGGGTGGGGGGGAGGGGGGGGTGTGCGGGGGGGGGGGGGGGGGGGGGGGAGTGCGGGGTGGGGAATGCGGGGTGGGGGGGGGGGGGAGTGCGGGGTGGGGGGAGTGAAGGTTGGGGTGGGGGGGGGGAAGTGTGGGGTGGGGGGGGGGGAGTGTGGGGTGGGAGTGTGGGGGGAGTGTGGGGTGGGGGGGGGGAGGGGTGGGGGAGTGTTGGGTGGCGGGGGGGTGTGGGAGAGTGTGTGGTGGTGGTGGGGGGGGGGGAGAGTGTGTGGTGGTGGTGGGGGGGGGGGGAGAGTGTGTGGTGGCGGGGGGGGGCAGAGTGTGTGGGGGGGGGAAGAGTGTGTGGTGGGGGAGTGTGGGGTGCAGGTGTGAGGGGTGCGGGGTGTGAGGGTGCGGGTAGGGGTGTGGTCCTTACTCGCTCCGCCTCCTGCTCTTGTCCTCGTACAGCTGGGCGATGGGCAGCGCCACGTGACCCAGGAAGGCGTCGACGGGAAGGCGGCTGTTGTTGTGTTTGACCGTTAGGTGCAGCGTCCATCTGTCCGAGTTATCCAGGACCAAGGGCAGCTGCAGGGTACACTCCTCCTTCCACTCGGGGCTCAGGGTACCGCTCTGTACCGAGGTCATGTACTTGTCACTGCCCAGGCGGATCACCGTGTAGCAGTCATTGAGGCCGTCCTTACCCTTGGCCCGCAGGTTGCGGGCCCCGATCACTGTCACCCTGAGGTGAGTGGGGAACCAGCTCTGCTCCATGGCCTGGGGGAGGGGGAACTAACGGGGGCAGGGAGCCGGGCACCGGCCGAGCGCTCGCACTGACCCTTTCCCGGGATCTCCGGACGCCGCTGCTGTGCGCGCACTCATGCTCGCGCGGGACACATTGAAGGGCGGGCCCGCGCCCGAGCCGCGCGCGTCACCGACGGGCCGCTGTGCGCCTGCGCTACACTGGCCCCTCCTCCACTTTGTGACGTCGCGCCCCTTCACCACCCCCCACGCCTAACCCCAACTCCCTTTCCCCTCCCCCCCCTTTACCCTTGCCCTCTTTCAGGGGGCAGGGGTCATGGGATAAAGAGGACAGGGAGTAAGTGGGCAGGAGGCAAGGGTTCGGGTTAAAGAGATAAAGGTTAAACCCCTTACCCAGGCCTTTTTATCCCTTACTCCTACCGTCTTTATCCCTTTATTCTGTGCCCCCGTCCCCTATCTCCATCTCCCGCCCATTTACCACCTGCCATCCTTACCGCCTTCTCCGCATGTCCCGGTTTGTCAGTTCTGCGCATGCGCGGCGCATCTTCTGTCAATTTACCTCGCTAATAATACTCCGTGCGCCTGCGCAGCGCGCTTTCATTCACGCTGCTCATTGGCGGGTGAGCGCTAGCAATCTGGGCATGCGGAGGTGCACGCCTGTTCTCTCCGCGCGCGCATGCTCAATTGGTTGATGTAGTAATGTACGAGCAGCCGGTCATTCTTCCGGGTGCATCTCCTGTCTGTATTACAGCCTTTGGAACTGGCTTTCTGCTGTTTCATGGCACGATAGTTTCAGACGGTAATCGTTTAGATGTTTGTTACTGCACGTTTCAGATTAAGATTTTGGATAACTGATATGAATAAAAATATAGAGCAGAAAAAAAGGGCAAATGTGATAGTGGTACTGATGACATTGGATCAAATAAATAGGTGTTTCTTCTAACTGAACACATTCATCACTGGCTGACGTGAGAGGCAGTTGAATGTCTATACTGGGCTGGCCAATAGTTTTAAAAATTCTGGATTAATGGTGCTGGAAGAGCACAGCAGTTCAGGCAGCATCCAAGGAGCAGTAAAATCGACATTTCGGGCAAAAGCCCTTCATCAGGAATACAGCTGAAATGTATAGCACGGAAACACCCTTCTGTCCAACCCATCCATGCCGACCAGATATCCCAACCCAATCTAGTCCCACCTGCCAGCACGCAGCCCATATACCTTCAAACCCTTCCTATTCATATACCCATCCAAATGCCTTTTAAATGTTGTAATTGTACCAGCCTCCACCACATCCATACACATACCACCCTCTGTGTGAAAAAGTTGCCCCTTAGGTCTCTTTTATATCTTTCCCCTCTCACTCTAAACCTATGCCTTCTAGTTGTGGACTCCCTGACCCCAGGGAAAAGACTTTGTCTATTTATCCTATCATGCCCGTCATGATTTTGTAAACCTCTATAAGGTCACTTCTCAGCCTCTGATGCTGCAGGCAAAACAGCCCCCGCCTGTTCAGCCTCTCTCTGTAGCTCAAATCCTCCAACTCTGGCAACATCCTTGTAAATCTTTTCTGAACGCTTTCAAGTTTCACAACATCTTTCCGATAGGAGGGAGACCAGAATTGCAAGCAATATTCCAACAGTGGCCTAACCAATGTCCTGTACAGCCGCAACATGACCTCCCAACCCTTGTACTCAATACTCTGACCAATAAAGGAAAGCATACCAAACGCCTTCTTCACTATCCTATCCACTTTCAAGGAGCTATGAACCTGCACTCCGCGGTCTCTTTATTCAGCAACACTCCCTAGGACCTTACTTTTAAGTGTATAAATCCTGCTTAAACATTTTTACTTAAACCGATGATACATGACCAACCCACCATCTTTCTGGTTAAATTAATGCTTCCTGGTGGCAAATTTTTGGCCTGTGTTTCTGTTTCTCACAATTAAGCTTTACATGGTAGTTTTCATCCAATAGTGTTACAAGCAGTTGTGTCTGTTACTCAAATGTTCTCATACTAATCAAATCCACAACATTACCAAGAGTGTTTGCTTCCATGTTCAGTAAATCACCACTGGTCTTAACCTATTTAGATTCTTTTCTGAACTATTATCCTAACCCTAATCCAGAGATCTTTAGCCATATTATTGTTACCAGCAGTTTTCTCCAATCATCGCGCAAACTTTCAAAGTCTCATCCTACCTAACTGCAAGCTGCAACTCGTACAAGATTATTTGCCTCCCCCTTATCCTGATGATCAGCAATCTCAGTTGAAAAGAATAGTGTTGGAAAAGCACCGCTGGTTAGGCAGCATCAGAGGAGCACAAGAATTGACGTTTCGGGCTTTTCATCAGGTCTCGGATGATGGGCTTCTGCCCGAAAGGTCAACTCTCCTCCTTGGCTGCTGCCTGACCTGCTGTGCTTTTTCAGCACCACACTTTTCAACACTGATGACACCTTTGTCATCACTAAACGAAACAAGTTAGAGGAAACCTTCAAGACCATCAATAAAACCTTTACTGGCATAAAATTCACTAAAGAGGAGGAAAACAACAACAAACTGCCGTTCCTAGATGTCACAGTAGAGCGAAGCCAATTGGGAACTTCAAACCAGCATCTACAGAAAAACAACACATACAACCAAATATTGAACTAGATGTGAGAAACGAAGCTCACTCACTTCAATAATTTCAGTCCAAGACAAGATCTGAAGCAATCAGTATGTTTATTATACGCTTGCAAGCGTTGTGCCTGAAATAGACACCCAGAGTTTAGCAAGTACATATCTTATATAGGATTCACTACTCCAAACCCAGTGCCCATTACTATTGTTTATCTCTTGCCTTATCCAGCCTTGTGCATAACAAAGTACAAGTTTTATTTGGCCATTTCACCACATCCTGCTGTGGTCCATTGTTAGGTATATCCTCCTTCACTACTATTTATTTCCCCCATTTGTGACATTTCCTCCCTTTCCCCAACCATATTGATCCTTATGACCTTTTAATTGGGGTTTGTTTTTGTGTTTTTGCAGAAGTGGGAAACAGATGCTTATAACTACTGCTTGTACAAGCATATCTGGCTTAACCTACATCCTCACAGCACCTTATCTCGTTGTCTGTACTATCTACCATTGTTTGCAGGCATGTTTCATTCTTGTATGCACATTTTAGCTAATACAAAAACAATTATATATTTCCTTCACATAGTTTTCAATCTTGTTGACTCAGCTGTTGGTTGAAACAATTATACACTGGTGTGAGTGCATTTACCTTGCATAAGTAATTATAATTGCAGAAGTAACACTACTTTACCTATATCCCACATACAGAAGCAATCATCCCAACACCCACAAGCGAAGCTGCATCAGAACATTATTCCAACGAGCCACCACACACTGCAGCACAGAGGAACTATGCAGAGCAGAGGAAAATCACCTGTACCGTATATTCAAAAAGAATGGGTACCCAATGAACACAGTCCACCGATTTCTCAGCAACAAACCCAAACAAGCAGACAAAACATGTCCAGAAACCCTAGCCACTCTCCCCTACATCAAAGACATCTCGGAAATGACTGCTAGACTACTCAGACCTCTTGGCATCATGGGAGCCCACAAACCCACCAACACACTAAAACAGCAGCTAATGAACTTGAAAGACCCTATACAGACAATGAGCAAAACTAACGTCATTTACAAAATACCGTGCAAGGACGTAACAAATACTACATTGGACAAACAGGCAGAAAACTAGCCACCAGGATCCATGAACACCAACTAGCCACAAAAAGACATGACCCTCTCTCACTAGTATCCTCACATATGGATGAGGAAGGGCACCACTTCGGCTGGGATAATACATCCATCCTAGGACAAGCCAAACAAAGACATGCACGAGAATTCCTAGAAGCATGGCATTCCAACCGGAAGTCTATCAAAAAACACATCAAGTTAGACCCCATCTACCACCCCCTGAGAAAAGGAACAGGAAGTGACTTCACCACAGGAAATAACATCAACACAGGAAATGACATCACCAACCCAAAGAAACCCAAACATATAAATGGAAAGCAGGAATTTTCAGCATTGCTTCGCATGAGGCCCACTGAAGATGTTACCTAGTAAGGTAACAAAATGTCTGGAAATGAACCTTTCAGCTCAGCGAGCAAACCTACATCCAAAACCTCAACCTGAGCTACAAACCTTCTCAAAACTCACTCAACACTGATCTCCAGCACCTGCAATCCTCACTTTCTCCCATCAGCAATCTCAGTCTAGGTCCATTCCTCCATCCTCACCCCATTCACATAACTATATATATTGAATTATAATGTAGCAGTGTTGTTTTGAAAACTGTCCATGAGGGCCCTCTTGTGGCAAGGGGGTACTGCCCCAATCCATAGACTGAGAGGCCTGGTTTCAAGCCCCAAGTGCTCTATGAGTTTGTATCTTTGAACAGGCTGATTAGAAAAATAGGTGAAAACTTCCCATGGCCTCAATCCAATCCTCTGTCCTTTCCTCATCTTCTGGGCCAGAAGGCGACAGAAAGCAGGAAACTACAGGCAAGTAGTGTATTAGTGAGGGTTTCAAAGTTTATAAAGAAAAGGCAAGAGGATGAAGTTGGGAAATACATTGGCCATGGTCGGATGGTGGAGCAGCCTCCTTGGACTGAATGGCCTAATTCTGCTCCCATATCTTATGATCTTATGGTTTCCAGTAGGAAGTGTTGCTGCAGGTTTGCAGGGATTTAGTGAGGCCACATCTACAGTACTGTGCATAAGTTTCATGTTACTTAATTTGGTCTTCTTACTTAAGAAAGGATTTCATTGCATTAGAATCTTTGGAGAAGTTTATCTCGATTGCTTCCTGGGATAAAGGGATTATCTCATGAGGACAACATTATCAGTGAATGGTACGCTATCTGATTTTGTGATGGAGGAAATGTCATTGTTGAAGCAGTTGAAGATGTTTGGGCTTAGGACATGAACCTGGCAGAGTCCTACAGCAATGTCCTGGAGCTGAGATGATTGGTTTCCAATAATCTCAACCATATTAATCATCATTTGGTAATACAGAACTTGAGTGTTGCTGAAACAGTATATATTTTACCAAAGATTTGCAAGTTGCACTCAACAGGACATTTTGCAAGAATGCACATGAATGGGGAAAGCCACCAATCCCCTAGTAATTCTACATGTTTCCTCTTGTTGCCTTTGACAATATCAGGGCTCCTTTATGCCACACTCAACCAAATATTGTCTTGACCTGAAGACCAGTCACCTTACCATCATATTTGCAGTTCAGGTTTTGTGTTCATACCTGGGTCAAGGTTGTGATATAATCTATAACTGAGAGGCCCTATAGAACCTAACCTGTGTATTTTTGAGTGGGTTCGTGTTGAGTAAGTGCTGTTTGATAGCACTGTCTGTCATTCCATCATTACTTTGCTGCTGATTGACAGTAAGCTGATAAAACAGAGACTACAGATGTTTTGTGAATTGCCTGAGAAATTTTCAATTCATTGGACAGATGTCAGACTTGTAGCTATATTGGGTTAGCTTAGCTAGGATAAAGATTGTCTTGGGTTTTCAGTGCAACAGTTAAGATGTTGTTGTGACCAGTGCACTCAGCCAATTCAATATGTTACATGAAGTCACTTGATGAAGTGGAACACTGTGATGTTACCTGACATGGTAATGATATATCTAAGAACAAATCTACCAGCTCAGTGAGCAAACTTACAACCTGATCAATGTCTCATATCAGCAGTGTTAGAGATCTCAGTAAAGCCAAGAAGAAACATCCACTCATCAAAGTGCTGGTCCAATAAGTGACGTCCACATCCCTATAATGAATAAAAACAGTTGGCTTAAAATAACTGCAAACATTTTAGCCTGACCTTTTAACTCAAGTTTAAGATAAGGATATCCATGGGCCTGCCTTCTCTTTTTACTTATTTAATTGTACACTGGTATTCAGTTCTGAGGAAGGGTCACTCAATCTGAACCGTTAACTTTAATTTCTCTCCACAGTTACTGCCAAATTTGTTGACCATTTCCAGCAATTTCTATTTTTATTCATGACCTAATGTCCAAAAACAAGACATCTGTGAGTTCCTCATCGAGTTCCAATACGCAGATGATAACAGTGTTACAGCTCTCTCAGAAAACCACCTACAACAGACCTTCAACTGTGCATACACGAAACTTGGACTTACCATCAATCCCAAGAAGACTCAGATCATCTACCAACCATCACCAACTGAGACAAATCGGATAGAACCATCAATTCAACTTGGCAAAACAGCCCTGAAAAGCATGTACCAACATCATCTTAAATGCACTGGAACAGCTTTTGGACGTCTCCAAAATGGAGTCTTTCATGATCATGACATCCGATGAGACACCAAAATGTTAGTGTACAAAGCAATGGTCATTCCAACGTTCCTGTATGCATCAGAAACTTGGACAACGTACCGACAACATCTGAAGGCACTTGAAAAGTTCCATCAACGCTGCGTTCAAAACATCTTGAATATCAGCTGGAAGGGTAGGAGAACCAATGTCAGCTTGCTGAATGAGCAAAAACACCAAGCACTGAAGCCTACGTCATCAAGAACCAACTAGGATAGAGCGGTCATGTTGTTTGGATGAAAGATGAACATCTGCTGAAACAAATCTTCTACTCCCAGCTTAAGGAAAGCAAACGTAAAAGAAGCGGACAATAGAAGAGATTCAAAGATGTTTTAAAAGCCAACATGAAGAAATGTAACATCAACATTAGCAATTGGGAAACCAATACCGAGGACAGGAAACTCTGGGAAACCATCATCCGAGAAGGAACAGTAACTTCCGAAGTCGACAGATGGGCAGAACGAGAAGAAAAAAAGCAGAAAACGGAAAGCGAAGCAGCAACAACCAAAGGCCAATCTACCATCTGGAACGACTTGTCCTGAATGTGGAAGACCTTTTAGAACCAACATTGGACTCATAAGCCACCTGAGAGCCCAGTAACAGATCAACGGAATGACAACCAACATCCTCAACCTCGCGGGATAGCCACGATGGATGTTCTAGAACTACAGGACTTTAACCATGCATGTTAGTTGCTTCTATTTATAAAATTGTGGTTTTGTCGTCGATGCAAATAATCATGTGCTGTCGCTTCACCGGTCGGTACGTCATTTTCTGGGATCCTTTGTAAAGTTCTTTGCATGCTCCTTTGCTCTTATAAGATTAGATGATTAGATTCTCTACAGTGTGGAAACAGGCCCTTCAGCCTAACAACTCCACACCGCCACTCCGAAGAGAAACCCACCCGAACCCATTCCCCTACCCTATATTTACCCCTGATTAATGCACCTAACACTATGGGCAATTTAGCATGGCCAATTCACCTAACCTGCACATCTTTGGATTGTGGGAGGAAACCCACACAGACACTTGGAGAATGTGCAAACTCCACACAGTCAGGCGGGAATCAAACCCAGGACCCTGGTGCTGTGAGGCAGCAGTGCTATCTGACTATATAGTGACCACAGAGAGGGGGATATTCTGGGCCATGAAGTTATTATGGTCACACACAGTTCTTCTGCTTGACGGATGCCCGTTTAAGTAGCTTGAGCTGATCTTTGTTAATTTCACTTAGCCATGGTGCTTGTGCCACATCATGGATGGAGCCCTCTATCAGAAGATAAGACTGATAACCTGCATGAAAGTTGTTAGGTAGCCTCATCAACAATTGTCATAATACGTTTGTGACAGGTACGTTGGTTGGCACTATGTCATGTAGATTGGTTCCTCATCTTGGTTCCTTCACTGCTAGTTGCCAAGTCCAACCTGACAACCAGACCCTTTGGGACTTCAACAAGTTGGAGATGGTATTGACTCTTGTGATAACCATTACAGTCTCCTACCGATAACATAGTCAATGCCATTGCTACATCTGTTTTTTCTCAAGTGACATTCAACATGGAAGATCATTTTACTCATTGCCTCAGGCAGTGTTCAAAGTCGTAAACCTCAGTCGGTTTCTTTGTCCCTGTCTCCCTGAAAGCCATGAGATTTCATGCGGCCTGATTACTGAGGACTTCCAGAGACACACTTGCCCTCGCCCTCCCATTGACTTTGTATCATTGTGCTCCCATCTTTGGCACCATGTCCTTATTCTGAGACAGATCAGAACAAAGAATGGTCAAGGAGGAAAAAGACAAACGCTGGAGATCACAGCGGGTCAGGCCGCACCCATGAAGAGAGAGCAAGCAAATGTTTTGAGTCTGACCCGCTGTGAACTCCAGAATTTGTTGTTTTCGGTACAGATTCCAGCAGCTGCAGTGATGTGCTCCTACATGGTCACGGAGGAATCTGGAATATTATATGAATTGCACTGTATAAATACAATTTACCTTCTGTGCACTCATGTTCATGTACTGTCCTTGCCAGTATTTTAATTGCTCATTAGTAGATACTTATCTTCAAATTTAACTGGAAGAAAATGAAAAGACAACACACAAAGGCTTTGCCGCAGCGACACAAAGTACTTGGAACAAAGGAACATGTTTGCTGTTTAATCCAGTACCAGAGATGAGAAGGATAAGTCATGCCCATAATGTATCAGTGCTCTATCGTTCTGTTAATAAGTATGGCAGGTAATTTCCACAATCAGATTTGAATCTGCTTTTCTGGTTTCTGATGGATTATAGGATAGGCCTCAGTACAGCTAAGGATCAGATAAGTGCAGTTTTAAGCTAGGAGACTAGTTCTAGACAATAAGGTCATGTTGAGTTTTCCACTTATGAAATCGCTCAGCAAAGCAGTGAGAGATCTTGAATGTGAAGGCTCCTGCCTTCAGGCAATGTTTCACAACATTACTTTCTTTGTTCCTGTTCCTTAAAGACCAAATTTCCAGATTACAGTGTTCCAATTAATACCAAATTGAGCAAATCAACCAACATAGATCGGCAATGTTTTTATTCTAAATGTAAGTAGCAACATAATTTCCTTTTCTATATTCCTAATTCCAAACCTGCCTATCTTATAAAACAATAAGTGAACAGACACCTTTGCTTTGGGAGTCAAACAGATCTTTTACTCCAATTTGGCAAAATCATATTTGGTGGTGAGGTTTTTCTGGCTATTTATGGGTGCTGCTGTTGGCACTTTCCGAGAAAACTACAAACTGTCTCTAGTGTTAGTTAGTTGCTGAAAGCCTTGGTTTCTGGACATCTAAAGGTACCTGCATTCCGTTGTTTAAATAGCTAAACATTGATTATCTTTGCATATTTGAATATGTCAATGAAAGTGAGTAATTAAAATTCCATCTCCAGGCCAGTAAAGGCCACCCTTTTCATATTTTTGTCATTAAAAAAAGCCCATTTATACTGAAACATATTGGCCAATCTGGAATTGAATACAGTTGAAAATTAACTATAGCAGCTTCACATCAGAAATATTGCTGGATATCATAGTTGAGGAATGTTTTACGTACTACAAATTACACAATGCTCCACATGCATCCTGCACACAGATACTTATGAAAGATTATTAGAGATGAGTAATATCCTGGGTATGAGTAATGAGAGGTTATAACCCTATCTGGAAAACAGCTCTCACAGATTCCTTAGACTAAGTACTTCTATCAGGTGCCAGTGTAAATCTTTGCTTTTCATGAGGTCTTAAAGTGAGAAGTGGGGCTGAAAATTAACCATTTTCATTTAACCCAAATTCCATTGTTTCTTTTGAACCCAATTAATCGCCTTCAGAAAGTTAAATAACACTTTACAAATACAGGAATGCTCCACCATAAAATTCATTGTTTTGCAGCTACCGCTGAGCTGTGTTCCTTTGAGGCCTTGAAGTCTAATGGACCCTGAGGTTGTGTTCATTAAACAATCGCCTTTAACTGTGGATGACTGAGGGAGCTGTGCAGTTAAGGAAATACTTGTAAATTTATGACCGCGGTTCATAAATTTATCTCATTTTGTTAAGATTGTTTTGCATCCATAACAAAGTGTAGTACGATTAAAAAAAACGAGATTGTGATTTTTTAAAATGAAAAAACAGTTTGGGTCAGCTTTTGGTTGTAGCTGATGCTAACTGCCTACATCAGACTCATGTGCTTTAAATGTTTACCATTGGTATTTTGAATACCTGCTTGTTATTTGAAGATTACATGATAATTGTCAGTTAGTCTGGTTTGGTTACAGTTCTATTAAATGAAATAGTTAGGGATGGACACATATTACACACACATTTGAATGAGTTAGTATGGGCTGTTTCAGTCATTCTGATTCTATTAGCTCTATTTTTGAGATATAAAATTCTCATTTAGTATGCAATTAGCTGAGTCCTCACAGAGTTATTACAGGGCTATATTTGGATCGTCGGGCATTCAATTACTTCAGACAATCATGCTGTCAAGTGAATTTACTTACTACCCAGCTGGAAGTATAGAATATTCAAAGATGTCAAGTTGTTAGGATTTCCTAATAGATGCAAATCCCTGAAGTAATGGGGGATAGTATCTGACATACCCTACACTGCTGGAAGTATTTGATGTGATAATGGAGGAATTTTACCCTGTATCTGATGCTGAAATTCCTCACCAGTAATCAGCAATGATCAATGAACATGTTACATTTTACCTCATGATCTTGAAATGGCTGATCCTGGTAATGGTTATTAAAATGTCGAGTAATCTTTCTTTCCAAGCATCGACAATCTTTCCCTGATCAACCTCTGAAGAACCAATCAAGTTTTTATTTATAGTGGATATTCAGTCTTAAAGGAATACTGCATGAGACACAGTTTGCTAATGCTAAGCAGCTTTGTTTTTGCAACTTGTAGACCCATGCAAAAGCCACAAGACCAGGTCGTATTAAAGCTACCTTGCTCAAATCACACGTCCAGCTGACTGGTGTTAAATGATTTTATGTGGGTGTTCTCCCAAATACTCAGTTTAACTTTCATAAATCATTGATCATGGTGCTGGTGCTTTATTGAGATCAGCAATGGGGTATGATTTTATATTTTATAACAATGAAGGGATACAGTAGGGCTAGCAGATGCAAAGTGAGAAATCACAAGTAACACAAAAGATAGAACCAGCATAGCAACTATACAAAGGCAATATTACAACAACCTGTCTTTCTACCTCATTGTAATTCGGTGCCTATACCTGACACCAATCATAATGCCAACCCTAACCCTGACTTTAATCCCATCCCTAATACCAAAGCTACTTCTAATTAAGAGCGCAAGTTATCGAACTGAAATTGTGTAAGGACAGCGAATCAGTTGAACAGAAACTGAACAAAAGTAAGTGTTTAACTCAAGAGTGTGAATTGCCTTTCACAGTAGACAGATTTTCTAGTCCATTACAACTCCAGCTAGCATTTTAGTACAAATTTTACACTTGTTGTGATGATTGCACTGTCTCGTGGTGGGATAATGAGAACATTAGTTCAGAGATGGATTAGCAATTACATTTTGCGCTATATTGCAGACAGATGGTGTATAAATTCAAGTGCGGGTTTGTGGCTTCGACACTCTTCTATCCCATATGCCCATGATCTGCTAATTATGGTTCTGTTATGAGTAAGATGCATTGAAGGGATGTGAAATTGGATCCGACGAATAATTACCTGCTTTTTGATTGCAGACGCAGAGACACAACACAACTTAATTAGTCAGGCTTTTGTAAAAGAAGCAAAACTATTGCTTCAGCCCTGGCGGAGAAGCAAAAGAATCATTGTATGACTGCCTTGAAATTGAAGGATGGTGGCATGCCATTATGAAAAGGAAGCTTTGCAAACGATGTATACGACAGTGCAAAATGTTTGGCACAAATACACCAATTTTTTTAAAAGGCTGCATTTTTAACTCTTTCCTTCCTAAATGAACACAATAATTACATAGTAAATAACCTTTACCTTGCAGCAACTATGGAATGAGCAGTTTTTTGAACAGTGTGTGCATTTTCATTATCTAACCATAGGATAAGATTTTTCTTGCCCTTGTGAGGTCTTTCCACACTGTCCATTATGACTGGCTGAGGGCAGCCAGGGGCTCAACTACTCCCGAGAAAATTGTGGCTGGGATTGGTGGATTTCAGGCAACACACTGTTCTTTAGTGCACCACGTTACTGGACTGCCACTGCATTGTCCCCTGGGACAGCATATTAACTCTCCGATTGCTGAACAAACAACCATATACGGTTACACAATGTATGTTGTGACTGGACCTTGAAGAGTTGGTCCTCAGGGACAGAGTATTGGCAGAGGAGTGGGTTTGATACTGGACTGGCAGCCCAAAGGTTAAAGCCTGATAACACCTTGGCAAGTTGGGACATTAAGTCCAACATATATGATCATTTGTAAGCTGGCATCAAATAAAATGATCATAACGGTTGTTGGTTTGCAGAAATCTACTTGGTTTACTCCTGCACTTCAACAAATAAACATTCATCCTGTTCTAGCCTGGTCTCTAGATGTGTACAGTCCCACACTATAGAGTTTACTAGAAGTACTCTCAACTACAAAGTGCTGCTTCACTCATCCTGCACAAATCCCAAGAATAATCTGCTTTAATATTGCATCATATTTATGATAATTGCTGTCCATTTAAACAAAAGCTCTTTAACTGTTCCTTCACTGTCGTTGAGTCAAAACCCTGGTATTCCCTCCCTAAGGGCATTGTGGGTCAACCCACAATAGGTGGGCTGCAGCAGTTCAAGAAGGCAGCTCACCCCCACCTTCTCAAGGGGGCAACTAGGGACGGGCAATAAATGCTGGGCTAAGCCAGCGACACCCACATCCCACAAAATTAATTTCAAAAACTGATCGTTTGGCACATTTTAAGCGCTATGAGTTAATAGCCATCATTATACTTTCTCGTCTGTGTATGAGGTATTTTGTATACATACTTTGTATCTGCAAAGTTAAAAATCACACAACACCAGGTTATAGTCCAACAGGTTTATTTTTAACTTTGTACACCCCAGTCCAACACCAGCATCTCCAAATCATTAGTATCTGCAGATAGTTTGTGGAGAAAACAACTCTCTGTTCAATAGGGAAGTCATCCAATTCCTAAATACAAATTTGATGAATATACGGCACACACATTGTCTGTCCACAGGCCCCGCTGAGTTTGTTATCCCGCTAGCCTTGAAGAATGTTTCTCCTTAGTGAGCACACATAGCTGTGACATTGATAATTTCCCAGTCACATGATATTTCTGTGCTTCTCCAACTCTGGCCTGTCAAGCAGCACAGCGTGCTCTGCAGACTGTGAGATCAGTACCACAACTAATTGTTGTTGGCATCGCTGTGGCATAGCAGGTTACTGTGCCAGCACTCTCTGCCACAGCATGTAGGATGGAAGTTTGCTCCTGTACTCTCCTGTGGTGAGTTCCTGATCACAGAGGGAGAATCATCATGGGAAAATGGCAAGCCAACTCATTTTGGAGAAGCTAAGCGACTGCAGGGTCGCAGGGTGACTGTAGCAGGAGGGAATTGCTATCAAGAATATTATTGGTGCAATATTCAGACAGTCTGAAGGATTTGCCCTCTTGAATTTGAACTTTAGATGGTTTCCTTGGCCTTAGCTTTTACTGGCCTTTGATTTAAATTGTAAATTGTCCCATTGATTATTGGTAAATAGTCAGATTTTATCTGTAACATAAAGACATAGTATGTTCTGCGCAGAGGACATGCAAACAAATCATAAAACATAGAACTTACAGCTCAGTACAGGCCCTTCAGCCCTCGATGTTGCACTGACCTGTGAAATTAATCTGATGCCCGTCTAACCTACATTGTTCCATTATTATCCATGTGTATGTCCTAACATCAGTGAGTCTACTACTGTTGCAGGCAGGCCGTTCCGCACCCCTACTACTCTCTGAGTAAAGAAATTACCCCTGATATCTGTCCAAAATCTATCACCCCTCAATTTAAAGCTATGTCTCCTCGTGTTAGTCTTCACCATCTGAGAAAAAAGGCTCTCACTGTCCACCCTATCTAACCCTCTGATTATCTTATACGTCTCGATTAAGTCCCCTCTCAACGTTCTTCTCTCTAACGAAAGCAGCTTCAGTTCCCTCAGCCTTTCCTCGGAAGACCTTCCTTCCATACCAGGCAACATCCTTGTAAATCTCCTCTGAACCCTTTCCAAAGCTTCCACATCCTTCCTATGATGCGGTAACCAGAATTGTACGCAATACTCCAGGTGCAGCCTTACCAGTGTCTTGTACAGCTGAAGCATGACCTCATGGCTCTGAAACTCAATCCCCCTACCAATAAACGCCAACAAAATATTTCTTATGAACAACACTATCAATCTGGGTGGCAACTTTCAGGGATTTATGCACCTGGACATCGAGATCTCTCTGTTCATCTACACTGCCAAGAATTTTACCATTAGCCCAGTACTCTGTATTCCTGTTACTTCTTCCGAAGTGAACTACCTCACATTTTTCCGCATTAAACTCCATTTGCCACTTCTCCGCCCAGCTCTGCATCTTATCTATGTCCCTCTGTAACCCACACCATCCTTTGGCACTATCCGCAACTATGGCTACCGCAAATTTACTAACCCATCCCTCTTTGCCGACATCCAGATCACTTATAAAAATGACAAACAGCAGTGGACCCAAAACAGATCCTTGCAGCATGCCACTGGTAACTGATCTCCAGGATGAACATTTCCCATCAACCATTACCCTCTGTCTTCCCCCAGCTAGACAATTTCTGACCCAAACCGCTAAATCACTCTCAATCCCGAAACTCTGTATTTTGTGCAATAGCCTACTGTGGGGAACCTTATCAAATGCCTTACTGAAATCCATATTCACCACATCAATTGCTTTACCTTCATCCACCTGTTTTGCCACCTTCTGGAAGAACTCAATAAGGTTAGTGAGACACGACCTACCCTTCACAAAACTGCGTTGACGATCCCTAATCAAATTATTCCTTTCCAGATGATTATAAATCCTATCTCTTATAACCTTTTCCAACACCTTACCTACAACCGAAGTAAGGCTCACTGGCTTATAATTGATTTGGAGCCCTCCACTATCACCTGATGAAGGAGCGACGCTCCGAAAGCTAGTATGCTTCCAATTAAACCTGTTGGACTATAATCTGGTGTTGTGTGATTTTTAACTTTGGCTTATAATTACCAGAGTTGTCTCGACTCCCCTTCTTAAACAGGGAAGAACATTTGCTATCCTCCAGTCTTCTGGCACTACTCCTGTCAACAATGGTGATATAAAGATCAAAGCCAAATCCTTGTGATGTGTGCATGAATGTTCACGTTGTTTATCTGTGGACAGAATTAGATTAGTTGTTGTCATTTTTAGATTCCATTATCTTATTGATGGGATGCAACATGTCTACTTGCTGGTTTTATGCATGAGACATTCTATAATTCAATCTGGAAAGTGGGTGAAATGTTTATTTGACATTTAATAGATTGTCAATAGTATTGGAGATATGGAAAATTCAGAAGTGTGATTCCTAAGAGTTCAGTTTTATCAGGAGTCCATCATTAGTAGTAACAATAATAATAAGCTGGTACTAGTGATCTTTTAACTGTTCTGGTAAAAACTGAAACTGCTTAATCAGTGTGAATGCTCCAGTTACAACTGAATTGAGTCAAGACATTTTGTCTTCTGGCTTTCCCATCTGAGTTGTTCAGGGGCCATGACACTTGCCCATTGTGTCAGTTCTATTTCAAAGGACAATGTGCGAATGGAAATGGAAGAAGCTGAGGAGTGTTTGTGATGTTTGCCACGCACAGAGCAAGGCGGCAACCAGATTGGGTGATATATCACTGGAATGATCAGATGTAATTCGGGACTGGTGGGGACAAGTGTTTCCACAGAAAGGAGCACAAAAGCTGTGGCTTGCAAACAAAGCACATGCTGGGGGGTAACTTTGTGAGTGAGCACCTGAAGCATTGTGTCCAGGCCTTGGTTAAAATTTAATGACTTAACCAAGCCCGGAATTGTGAGCAGATTTGCTGATTCAACCATATCTGTGTTTAAGACATGCCTCCTCACCAACTTTACCACACATACCCACACTTTGGTGAGTCAAGTCAGACCATTGATTGGAATTTCAAACTCCTAGGATAACACAGACAGATATTTCTAATGAGGGCATCTGTGTAGAGTTTGCATTTCAGAGATCAGCACCTGGACACAAATGCTGAATGTGAGTGATGTCGACCAAGCTGGTCTAGTCTACAGCAGCATGGGAGTGTTTTATTGCTGGTGCTGGAGGGAGATGATGGGAACATGGGACAAGGAAGTGCAAAAGCCTTTCTGAACAGTATTGCCTCTTGCCCCTCTCCTCCATACTGCACCACTTCAGCCAGGACCCTCAAAGCTGGATTTGTAGTTCTCAGTTACAGCAACTTGGAGTATCTCTGCTTTTGGGGAGTGACTCTTCAATAGGCAGGACCTTGACCATGTCCAAACACAGCATTAAAACATTTCAAAACATCTCAATATTGCCATGTTCAAATGTTAGTGTTAACCTATCCAAGCAGCAACATTAGCTTAGAATCATTGTCATTCATCTGGTTGCCAAGTGGCCTGAAGTATTGTAATTCCACAAGCATATGCGCATGGTAAATCTTATAAGAACGTAAGAAGTAGGAGTAGGCCATCCGGCCCATCGAACCTGCTCCCCCATTCAATATGATCATGGCTGATCTTTTCATGGACTCAGCTCCACTTGCCCGCCTGCTCACCATAACCCTTAATTCCTTTACTTTGCAAAAATCTACCTATCTTTGTCTTAAGAACATTTACTGAGGAAGCCTCAACTGCTTCCCTGGGCAGGGAATTCCACAGATTCACAACCTTTTGGGTGAAGAAGTTCCTCCTCAACTCAGTCCGAAACCTGCTCCCCCTTATTTTGAGGCTGTGCCCCCTGGTTCTAGTTTCACCCACCAGTGGAAACAACCTCCTTGTCATTTCTCTTTCTCTCTCTTTCATACATGTGTCAACAGCAGCTAGGAATTGCCAGCCGAGTGGCAAGAGCTTTCTCTGCCTTGTCTTGCGGAGACATAGAGAAAAGCTTGCACCTCTGACTTCAGTTAATCGCAAAGCATTTTGCGGTCAGTAAAGTTCTGTTGAAGTGGGATGTTTCTTGCAATGTGGGAAACACGTACCAATTTGCTCACAGAAAGGTTTCACAGTCAATTGATAATGAATAGAAAATCTGTAAAGAAAGGACGGTTGATGGAAAAACTATTGACCAAGCAGATATATTGGAGCAGTTTGTTCTGCAATTCGTATTCCAAAGGATGAGTCTCACGCAGAAGTTTTCAAAATGGATTGGTAGGACCCAAAACCAGGTACAATTTCTAATTAGGCTTGAAGTAGAATATAAGCATGAAGGGTCTTGGGGTGCAGTGGTTGTGTCTTTACCACTGGGTAAGGAGGGTGGGGTAACAACATCTCTGAACAGGTTGGTTTGGAAAACATAGGTGTAAGCACAAGCTCTTAGAAGGTGAGATAGGTTTGGAATATCTTCCTCGATCTCCATTATCCTTTTCTTCACAATAGATGAGGAAAGAGTTGAAACTAATTCCCATAAATCACAGTACAGTACGAACAAAACTGCAGAACAATTCTTGAAGATATCCCATCTTAGCAGAACAATACTCTAAGTGGCCTTTTAAAACTCATTTTAAGTGGCTGTGTTAAAAACATTGCACATTCACTTTACATACTCTGGAGTTTCATTGGCTGGACCACTATGTTGTGATTTGCGTGAAATTGGTGACTAAATGAAGCTCTCGCAAATTCTCAGAACTTGTCGCTTTCCAGCCCCCACTTACTTAGTTTCCACTTTCACCAGCCAGAATTTTAACTCCTAGTTTGTTAATAACAGGCAAATGTTAATGTGTTGTTACACATTTTCAGCTCTGAGATGTTCAGTGCCTCTACACAGTGGTACAGCTGAGATCTGGAACTCAGTGGATGATGAATCATAGGTGTTGGCCCATGTCGCTTATGTGTCATGGTACCATACTATCCTGGCATTTAAAACCTTCTAGCATCTGCCTAACTAAGGGACTTGAGCTTAGGGCACTGAGGAGAAAATCTAAACTGTTGGTGTTCATCTATCCTGTCAGTGTTACACAGACTGTGATTTGGATAGTTCCAGTGTCCGCTAGCATACATTGGCAACATTGATCTTGCAATCCTCCAACATTGGGCTGAAGTTCTGTGGTAATTGCTGTCATCTGGTCCAGAGGAAACTTACTGATGCTCATTTCCAAACACCAATTTGCAGCAAATATTTTGACTGGAAAATTAGCGCTTACACCGATACTGATGTCAGCAGTCACTGTGAGCCAGCGTTGTTACTGCTGTGAACAGTGAAATAATGTGTCTGCAATAATGGAATTAGTTAGCCAAAAGCACAAATTAAAACAAATCAAGATGGGAGAGAAAAATACTCAGCTTCAGAATATAGAAGCCCTGTAACACCTCTTCAAAGAGAAAAAGAAAGAAAGTGATGCATTTACATTATATTTCTCACAACCAGATATCTCAGGGTGCTATACAACCAATCAAGTACTTTAAAGTGCAGTCACTGGTTTAATTTAGGAAATGCAGCAGCCAATTTGCACACAGCAAGCTCCCACAAGCAGCAATGTGAGGATTGTTAATTGTATCATTTGAGGTTACATACACATGTATACATAGGTGGAAGACAGAGATTGGATAGTTACTTGAGTACACATAAAGAGACTGTTACTGACACAGTGGAGTCGAGAGAAGTATGTTAAACACTGCAAATAAATATATTCCAAATAAAAACTGGCTTTGGCTTCTTTCTTCACCAGCTGCCTATCAGGAATGTGGCAACAGTAGCCAGGCAGTGAATGTTTTCATGTTGATTGAGGGATAAATATTGATCAGAGTACTGGGGATCACTCACTTGCTCTCCACCTGAGCAGGCAGATGGGGCTTTAATATAAAGTCTCACTTGAAAGACAGCACATCTGACAGTACAGCACTCCCTCAGTACTACACTGGAGTGTCAACCTAGTGCTGAACAGGTGAACCTAGAGCCCAGAGGTCAGATTGCCACTGTCTGAGGCACAAGTGCAATATTTAGGAAATCCGGGCCATAATGATGCGCTGAACTCTCCTGGTGCTTTGGTGGGACTCTTCACTGATGCTGACCTACAACTAGCTTTAGAGCCTTTGAGAGATTTCCTTGTCCTGATTAGGAATATAGGAAGAAAAGAACAGGAGTAGGCCATTCAGCCCATTGATCCCTGTCATACCATTCAGGATGATCATGGCTCATCAAACATTTCTATGCCTTACATCCATCCCATTTCTACAATGCTGGTGGAAATCAGAAATATATCAATCTCATAGCCCTGTGTGAGAGAGAATTTCATAGGTTCACAGTCTTCTGAATGAAAAATGTTCCCCTTATCTGCGACCTGAATGGTATCCCCCTAAATTTAAAGTGTTCCCTCTTTCTAGACTCTCAAACCAGGGAAAACACCTTAGCTGCATCTAGCCTGTTGATCTCTCTTATCCTTCAAAACTGTAGAGGATACATGGCCAGTTTTTGCAATCTCTCCACATAGGACTGGCTCGCCATCTCGGGAATAAGTCTGGTGAATCTCCATTGCACTCCCTCTTTGGCCTTAATATCTTTCCTAATTGAAGGAGACCAAACCTGCAGGCAGTACACTATGTGAGGTCTAACTGAGGTCAAATACAACTGAAGCAAGACTTCACTACTACTGCATTCGAATCTGCAATAAAGGCAAAGATTCTATTAGTCTTCCTAGTAGCTCACTGGAATACATGTTAACTTTCAGTGGCATATTGCAAAGAAATGTCAGTCCCTTTGTACTTTTATGTGTCATGGGGATGGCACACTAGAAATTAAGTCCCACTATTCCCTGAGTCATCACAATATCAGAAAGAAGAAATGTTATAATTGCTAAAAGAGAAGGTGGGTGGTCAGGAGCAGTGTTGGCCCAGACTACGTGAATGGTCAAAACTGTGGCACATGGAGTTCAGTGTGAGTAAGTGTTAGATTATCTGTTGTGGACTGGTAAAGGAGAGATCAGGGTATTTCCTAGACGCAAACCAAATGAACTGCTGATGCCGGAATTCAGGGACAAAAACAAATTGCTGGAAAAGCTCAGCAGGTCTGGCAGCATCTGTGGAGAGGAGTCAGAGTTAGCATTTTGAGTCCACTTTCAAACAGAGGGTGATACGTGTGTGGAATGAGCTGCCAGAGGAAGTGGTGGAGGCTGGTACAATTGCAACATTTAAGAGGCATTTGGATAGGTATATGAATAGGAAGGGTTTGGAGGGATATGGACCTTGACTCTATGACTCTATGATCCTTCTTCAGGATGCCCAGATGGTATGAAGATAAATATTGTAAACGTCCAAAGAAACTTGGGTTTCAGGTGCATAGACCTTCCAAATGTCAAGAATAGGTACAGAAAATAATCAAGAATTCTGGTCTTTATATCTAGAGGACTGAAATGCAACGATGCAGAAGTTTTGTTGCAATTATACAAATCCCTGGTGAGACCAGGGCACCACACCTTAGGAAGGATAGATTGGCCTTGGAGGGAGTACAACAAGAATATTATCTGGATTTCAGCGGTTAAGTTATGAGGAGAGATTGCACTTCCTATCGGAAAGATGTTGTGAAACTTGAAAGGGTTCAGAAACGATTTACAAGGATGTTGCCAGGGTTGGAGGATTTGAGCTACAGGGAGAGGCTGAACAGGCTGGGGCTGTTTTCCCTGGAGCATCAGAGGCTGAGGGGTGACCTTATAGAGATTTACAAAATTATGAGGGTGGTGGATAGGATGAATAGACAAAGTCTTTTCCCTGGGTGGGGGAGTCCAGGCATAGGTTTAGGGTGAGAGGGAAAAGAAAAGGTACCTAAAGGACAACCTTTTCATGCAGAGGGTGGTACGTGTATGGAATGACCTGCCAGAGGAAGTGATGGAGGCTGGTACAATTGCAACATGTAAAAGGCATCTGGATGGGTATATGAAGGGTTTGGAGGGATATGGGCCGGGTACTGGCAGGTGGGACGAGATTGGGTTGGGATATCTGGTCAGCATGGACAGGTTGGACCGAAGGATCTGTTTTTGTGCTTACATCTCTATGACTCTAAAGTAGCTCTGTTTTCTCTAGAATGTAGGAGGTTAAGTGGTGATCTGATCAAATTTGTCAAAATGTTAACAGGAAAAGACAAGTTAGATAAAGATAAACTATTTCCATGGATTGAAGATTCTGGAACGAGTGGGCATAGTCTGAGAATTAGGGCCAGACCATTCAAGAGGGATTTTAGGAAATACTTGGGAAAATGTTTGAAACTCCTTTCCACAAACAGCAATGTTTGCTGGATTAATTGTTCATTTTAAATATGAGATAGATGCATTTTTGTTAAACAAAGGTATTAAGGGATATTGGCCAAAGGTAGACATATGGAGTTAGATCACAGATTAGCTGTGATCTCATCGAATGGTGGATCCAGGCTCGAGGGGCTGAATGGCCTACTTCTGTTCCTATCTTTTTAAAAGTTGTATAATAGTAAACATCATCCCCCAATTTCCCTCTGTTTAGACACATATCGACAGAAATCATGCAACAGGTTTCTGTACTGAACAAGAAACACAATTCTTTACAAATGAATGACTCCATCTCAAATAAACAATTATCAGCGGTAAACATAAAACCGTGTAGTTAAAACTTTAACCCTCTTATAACTCTCCTTATACATCCATAGAGACACATACAGGGGAAAAAAACATGGGTGTTATGCACAGAAGGAAAGACTGGGAAGGCAACTCAGTGATCCCTGTCCACAGGGTTCATGAAGTGGTTTATTTGGCTTATGAAGATGTTGCTCCTTGATCTTCCTTCTCCAGCTTCCACTTGTTTGAAAGAGGCACAGGGTGGTTCGTTCACACTCAGATACGGATCTGACTTGCTGGTTTCAAAGAACACAGCTTACAGCAACTGGTGGGAAACATAAGCTGGCCTTCAGGTGGTTTTTGTTGCATAGAAAAGAGACAGCTCCTTTTGTCTTGGAGATCCGATGATTTCTTCCTCAAACATTCACATCCATAAGCAGTTCAGTGATCTGGGAGCCAATTACATAGCTGTTGGCAGGCAGATGTCATTAATAACTGGTCACTATACTACTAAACTAATCAGCCTGCTTATTGCTGGCCAAAGTTCTATACTAGACAGGGCAGAGGTGGGTACTGCAGATGCTAAAGATTAGAGTCAAGATCAGAGTGGTGTTGGAAAAGCACAGTAGGTCAGGCAGCATCTGAGAAACAGGAGAATCAACGTTTCAGGCAAAAGCCCTTCAGGCATGAGACTGAGAGCCTCGGGGTGGAGAGATAAATGGGAGGGGGTGGGGCTGGGGAGAAGGTAGCTGAGAGTGCAATAGGTGGATGGAGGTGGAGGTAAAAATGATAGGTTGGAGAGGAGGGTGGAATGGATAGGTGGGAAGGAAGATTAACAGGTAGGACAGGTCAAGAGGATGGTGTTGAGCTGGAAGGTTGGAATTGGGGTAAGGTGGGGGGAGGGGAAATGAGGAAACTGGTGAAGTCCAATCTTTGGACACACCTTACCCCAGTTCCAACCTTCCAGCTCAGCACCGCCCTCATAACCTGTCCCACCTGTCAATCTTCCTTCCCACCTATTCACTCCACCCTCCTCTCCGATCTATCACCTTCACCCCACCTCCATCCACCTATTGCACTCTCAGCTACATAAAGCATTCATTTAGCTTCTCTGCAGTCTCTGTATTTCCAATTATAAATTCTCCTGACTCTGCCTGTACCAGACCCACATTTGTTTTAGCCAAATGTCTTTTTATGTACCTTTTGAAGCTTTTACCATCTGTTTTCATGTTTCTTTGCTGGATTGGATTAATATTCTATTCTCCCTTTCCTTATCAGTTTCTTGGGCTTAGTTCTGGTTGCTAATGAGTCTTTGGGTAACATGCAGGTATTCAGCCACTAGATGAGTACAGAGTTTGTATTGGTTATGATCCTAGCCCCTGATCCAATAGTCTAGGATAACACAAGGAAACCTTGCCAGTTGCGTGAGATCTGGAAGCATATGAAGGACTTTCAAAGTGTTATATCAGCAAGATTTACAACTTTTGGAGAGTAACTATGAAAAAGATCAAATGATTAAATATTTCCTGTGGTGTTTATTTGTTCTTTGTTTAATTATGTGAGTCTGGTTACTGTTGGTACTTGCTGTGCTTAATTGGTTAAGCCTGGATGTGGTCTCAGAGAAAAGTAGGTAAAGCTGTAGAAAGAGTTGGTAACCAGAGCTGTGGCATGAAGTGGACCCTTTAAACCACAGTGAATATAATCTATCACATCCATAGAAACTGGTGTCATCTCCACATAAAATATACAACACTCACTACAGATCTTTCTGGCATTCCCCAATTTCAATGTTCATGGTTAACTGAAATCTTGGAGAGCTGGTAACGTTTCTGAAATCAGGCTGTCAGTTGTTACTGCCTCTCTGACTGTAGGAAGTGGAAGCCAGTGCTGAATGAAATGGCCACATGTCCGTACATATTCCTATTCTGTCCATTCTAATTTATTGTCTGTGACTTAAATCAAAACCTTTCATCAAAACACAGTGTTTAAAATAGCAAGACCATGTGAACATGCAGAGTCTGATTGGTCCTGGGATCTACCCAATCCACCTGGTTTCCTAAGGGAAGCAACTGACTACTGGCAGGTGGATGCTCCAAGCCTAACATTTGTTGCTGACCCTGAAGGTGTAATCAGCACCTCGCCTCAGTAAGAAGTGATGATACAACAGAAGTAATCATCGAGCCAAGATGTCTGATGTGAAAGACAGTATAAGCTGGTCTGGAGATAGTTGCAGATTTTGTTTTTGATGTGGCAGAATGTCCTGACACCACTGGGTCCTCTTTTCATGTCTGTCAGAACAAAAGCTGCCCGATTAAACAAAATTAATCATCGTTTCCAGTTTCTCAGCATTATAGCAGCAGGTTCATGCCTCTGGTCAGATACAGTTGAAGTTTACTGATGTATTGGAAGGAGTTACGTTGACTATGCAGTCCAAAAACAGGCAACTGTCTAACCAGTCGCCAGCAACAATTCTGCTCTATTCGAGTTTCGTCTAACTCTATCAGCATACCCCTTCTCGCTTATGTGGAGTCCAGCTTACCTTTAACTTCTCCCCAACTATTCCCTTAGGTAGTGAGTTACACCTTTGTAACAGTCAGTGGATAAAGAGGTTTTCTTCAGAGATCTTAGATTAATGGTGTCCAGTTTTGATTTCTTGACAAGTAGAAATATTCCTTCTGTGTATGCTGGCAAAATCTTTCATATTGACACTAGCTAATAGTGTCCTTACCTCCACGAGGTAAAGAGCTATACATGTCAGATGTGTCATCCACTCCTGATACATGCAAACTGCAGTTCTGATTCCATCCTTGAAAATCTTTTCTACACCATCTCCAGTTCCTCCATATCCTTTCAATAATAGAGCAGCCAGAACTATGCAGAATACTCAAAGAGTGGTGTTAACCAAGCTTCGTTATAAGTATAACGTCACTTCCCTACTTTCCAATTCTCTAAAAATAAATCCGACGCTTGATTTGTCTTTTATGTGGCTTTATTGACCTTATTGTGATATGTCTATTTGTACTTTTCTCTATCCCATTAGAGACCTTTTTCCAAATAATATGATTTTCTTTCTAACCAAAATGTAATATCTTACACTTACTAATTGAAGTAGAGTCCTAAAGTTGTACAATACAGAAACAGACCCTTTGGGTCCAACTTGTCCTTGCCGGCCAATAAATTATATGCACCAATAAAGTGGATATCTATCTTAAATTAATCTAGTTCCATTTGCCAGCTCTTGGCCTATATCCTTCTAAACCCTTCCTATTCATATACCTATCCAGATGCCTTTTAAATGTTGTAATTGTACCAGCCTCCACCACTTCCTGTGGCAGTTCATTCCATACACTCACCACTTCCTGCAAGAAAATGTTGCCCAATAGGTCCCTTTTAAATCTTTCACCTCTCACCTTAAGTTTATGCCCTCTAGTTTTAGACTCCCCTACCCTATCCATGTCCCTCAGCTTCTGACGCTCCAGCTCAAATCCTCCAAGAGATGTCCAATTCCCTCCCCATGTGCCCAGTTTGGTGTTTAAAAATATCTGATGCCACTACAGAGACTAGAGAGGTCTCAAAAATGTCCTGGTTAACCATTCGTTTGCTATACCTGCTGTGTGAAATTGGTTACATTCACCGATCAGTGACTGCACTTTAAAGTTAAGCCGTTGAATGTAAAATGCTATAGTGTCCTGGGAAGGTAACTACAACATAGAAATGAAGACTTTTAAGTTTGTAATCAGAATTAGATTTGCCCATTCTACAGTTGACTAAAATAACTAGTGACCTGAAACTGAGATGAAAATGCAATGGATTCTGGAAATGTGAAAAATATAATTTAATTAAATATGATTCTTCCTGCAAAATGCTGCAAGATATACGAAGGAATTAGATCATTGATTGTAACTATTAAAGTCTATTAAAGCTATTCTTGTATGGCCATAATTAGTGTCTGTTTAAAACTTGAGTGTGCATTGAGGTGGTCTTTGTGGATGTAGAACCAATACAATCCTAAGTTAAACAAAAACAAATTCAAAAACATCCCTAATTACCGTAAATCAAGGCTGTGAGAGAGACAACTGAGTTTAACCTGAGGGTCACCATGCCCCAGGCAAGGGACAAGGTCAAGAGGACAGGACCTTTATGGTAACCTCAGCTGGTATGGGAAATGAACCCACTCAGCATCGAAAACCAGCCATCCAGTCAATGAAGCTACCTGACCTCCACTCCTAATTATACACACCAATATAGTCGATGTTTTATATAGCTGTACTTGCATGTAACTAATATAAATTATATTTAAAGTTTGCTTCCCACAAAAAAACCAGAGGTGGAGGGACAAACTTTAAAATTAAGCTTGGGAAACGTTAGCACGATAGTAACATCCCATCCAATTAACTGTTAGTTGGTTAGTTATTTTAACATGCTGAGCATATAGGACACCCTTACAAACCAAAAATCACCAACTACCAGCACTTATGTTTATCAGTTATAAGACCATTCTTTCAGTTTTTTGCAATTTGTTACAGTCAGTCACAATGGATTTTATCGTTCCAAATTCAGTTGTCCCCAGAGTTAGCGGTTTTAATTCCAAAGTGCAAATTCTTAATATAAATATTGAACAGCAATGATCCTACCCCTGATTCCTTTGTGACCATTTCCCACCTCCTGTCACTCTGAAAAGTGATCTTTTAGCTGGATTCTTTGCTTTTGCTTTTTAGCCAACCTGCTATCCATTGCCCCCTGACTCCACAAGCTCTGACCCTTTTCATTTTGTTGAGGAACTGTTGGAATCTAGATGGGTTACATTGTGGATCTTCTCAATTGGATAGGTTTATCAATTCACAAACAACTGACAGGTCAGTTGGAAATTGACTGACTTTTAAAAAGTCGCGAGTGTGGTGCTGGAAAAGCACAGCAGATCAGGCAGCATCCCAGGAACAGAAGAATCGATGTTTCAGCTGTAAGCCCTTTCCTGATGAAGGGCTTATGCCCAAAACATCAATCCTCTTGCTTCTCAGATGCTGCCTGACCTGCTGTGCTTTTTCAGCGCAACATTCTCGATTCTGATCTCCAGCATCTTCAGTCCTCACTTTCTCCTACCTGACTTTTAAAAAGGCCTCCCTACAGCAACGACAGGTGACCTTAACTACCTGACAGTGTTACTCCGCCCCTCAGTGGAACAGAGTCCCAGAAATCAGATGCCCCCTAAAGGTCATCTCCCCATCCCACTACCTTCACACTTTCTCACCAACTTTGGTAAAAAAACAACCTTCTCACTCTGTCTCCTCTTTTACTGGTCAACATGTAAAGAGAAGCATTACTTTCTCTTATGTATTGGGATCTGAGGCAGAAGTGAACAGGAATGTGATGCTAACCGCTATCATACGTTACATTCCTCTCCCCCATCAAACATGTGCCTGGCTCTAAAATCCAGCTCAAAAATATGCCGATCTACAGCTGCACTATATTGCCTGTGTTACCGAGATTTGTAATACAGTATATCATTATTATTTAAGAACCTAGGTTTTAAAGTTGAGGAAAGATTGACTTTTATTTCTAGTTCTGTGAAGCTCTGACTTTTTGCAATGTCAGAAAGCCACCTTGATCATTGAATGCGAAAGAGCATTTACAAGCAGTCTTGCGATTTCAGGTAAATGACCAGCAAGCTATCTGTGGAGATACTTGTTAAGGTATTTGCTGACTGGAGGGCAGAGAGAGAGAGAGGTCAAATACAGGTTCAAGCAGAAACAAGAGGGCCATAACTGCAAAGATGTTGTTAGCCGTCACTAAGCAGCCAGGGCTGGGGAGAAGTTCTGAGTTGCTTAGACATCAGTGAGAAGAAAGCTCCAGATGCAGAAACTATTGAAGTATCAGAGAACAAGACATCCCACAAGGCTGTTGAAGACATGGGTTTAGGGAAGCCATGTTAAGGAACAAATAAGCTGAGTTAGCATTTGTTTTAAGATCTCATGGAGAGACAATGAAGAAAATAGCATCCAACAAAGCTGTAGGAATTTTCCCAAAAGATACCGATTCCAGATGTGCAACAAGCTTCTGTGTGAAGATAGAGGTGACTGTTCAGAGGCTTGAGCTTTTGTAAGGATATTGCTGAGATAAAGCTGAGTCTTTCTGATATTTGGAATAAGGTCATTCCAATTGTTCTTGTAGAGTGTGATGTAGTTTAATCTTTACTTTTGTGTAATTAAGATTTTATGTTTTTTTTAAGTATTTTGGCAGCTTCTTGTGAAAACGTCCACTGGCTGACTTGCAAGGAAATTAAAAATAACAATTGTAAACTGAATTTTCACCATTGCAGACAGCCTCTCCATCCCTGATGGAATTGGAGGCACTGTTCAGAAACTGGAAATCCCATCTCTTTCTGCTCTGAAGACAAGGATGTCAGGTGTGTGTATAATATAGGCACACGCAATGATTTAAGTGGCTAGCTGCCTCCACTCAGATTGGATTTCAGTCAGGCAGGAGTGTAAAACCTCAAGCATACAGATGATAGTTGGTATGAGCAGGTCTGAACTTTCTGCATTTCTTTGGGTACCCAGGATTTGGAGAAGTACAGTATCACATTGGATAAGGTTGTGTGGAATAGGCAAATAATGAGAGGTGGGGAGGTACCATTTGTAATGATTTAAAATGGGCATGAATATATGTAAATATGAACTGGTTAACTGTCAAACTCACTGAAACTGTCAACAACCCTGTCAAAATCAACTGTTAGAAGTGTTGGAAGGAATTGCCAAGAGGTTCTGACTAAAGGAGCTGTCAGAAGAGTGAAGTGGATTTGTAAAGTGTGCCTATCAAAGAGAGAGGTTAAGCTGATAAATCATTTAAAATGTCCTGCAGTTTAACTCGTTAAAACATGTTTGGAGTTTTAAAAAGGAATTGCCATTGACAGATTGTTACTATTACTGAATTAATGCTGAGACTCATTTCACAGCCATTCTGTCTCACAGTAGGGGACCTGCCATTTCAGTTTGTCAGCTGGACTGTGACGCCTGAAGCTGACCTCTAGCTTCCGCATGGAGTGGGCTCTTGGTGGCGGCATGGCATGGGCTGGAGTAGCCTGGAGTGGGACTCTGGGACAGCAGCATGGTGTGGGCTGGAGTAGCCTGGAGTGGGACTCTGGGACAGCAGCATGGTGTGGGCTGGAGTAGCCTGGAGTGGGACTCTGGGACAGCAGCATGGTGTGGGCTGGAGTAGCCTGGAGTGGGACTCTGGGACAGCAGAGGAGGAAATGTGGTTTCTCTTTCAGTTATCTTTCTTTAGTTTTTATTTTATTACAATCGTGCGCCTATGCATGGTGACATTACACACATTTCCCTGTATTTTATATTGAGTACACATAACAATATATGATTCAATTCAATTGATTAACAACTCCAGGACAAAGTAGTTATAGGTTCTCTGAAGTGGGACCACAAATTAAATCTATACTTGTTGTAACATGGGATTGT